>NW_027016628.1:41640-79333 GCF_036934945.1 Oncorhynchus masou masou | reverse complement strand
TTCTCCACTTCTCTTCATGTGATTCCATGGTTGAGCGTTGATTTATCTCCCATCTCTCAATGGCGGCTGCTGCTGCTGCCCACCTGGCTGCCTGATCTCCTTCCAGCACATGACTGTGTTTCTGCGGATGAATCTGAGGAGCAATGTTTTTGATTCACATAATTCATATAGTTTGCCACTGAGGCCTTTGAGCGCCACTCTGATCTGACACATCCAGACAGGAGTTGGATTGGTCGGTATGGCTGTCACAATCACAACCCACTGGGCACAGACGTCAATTCAATGTCTATTCCACGTTGGTTCAATATAATTTAATTGAAAATAAGTGCGGGACAACGTTGATTCAACCAGTGTGTGTGCAGTGGAAATGAACTGGATGATAGTAGCCAGATCTGGCAAACATTATAGATTCAACAATGAATCATAAAAAAATTGGGTGAGTATCCTCAACTGATAGAGGCGGCAGGTTAGCCTAGTGGTTAGAGCATTGGACTAGTAACCGATAGGTTGAAAGTTCAAATCCCTGATCTGACAAAGTACAAATCTGTCGTTCTGCCCCAGAACAAGGCAGTTAACCCACTGTTCCTAGGCTGTCATTGAAAATAAGAATTTGTCCTTAACTGACTTGCCTAGTTAAAAAAAAAAACTGTCATACAAAAGTTAACTGGCCCCCCAATGGTGGAACAAACTCCCTCACGACGCCAGGACAGCGGAGTCAATCACCACCTTCCGGAGACACCTGAAACCCCACCTCTTTAAGGAATACCTAGGATAGGATAAGTAATCCTTCTCACCCCCCCTTAAGTGATTTAGATGCACTATTGTAAAGTGGCTGTTCCACTGATGTCAGAAGGTGAATTCACCAATTTGTAAGTCGCTCTGGATAAGAGCGTCTGCTAAATGACGTAAATGTAGTTTAACAGAAGTGCCTTTAGGACATTTCATGGCAAAAAGAAACATATGGGAATGTAAAAAAACACAAAAATAACTTGTGTACAGCAAAGGAAAATATCCCCAGGGAGATGAATTTGACAGGGAGACAAACTTGCACAAACATTGATAGCCTACCAAACGCTCAGTTAAGACAGTGCTGCCATCATGTGGGCAGAAATAATATTGCATGTCCTGACTCCTGACACTAAATCATGCCGATCAATAATTTACTACCACTGTCATCATAAAACATGTATAAAACTCATAAAGGAGACCATTGATTTATCTTTAAAATAAGTGGCTATGAATCAGAATTTATCAGGAGAATCACATTACATCACATTTCCTCTCTCATTATGCTTCTGCCTTTGTTATAAAAGAGATGACTGAAGGATCTTTTGTACTCTGTTTCCACAGGTGAGTAGTCTCTGGAAACACTAATAGGGGCAGGTAACCTAGTGATTAAGAGCGTTGGGCCAGTAACCAAAAGGCTGCTGGTTTAAATCCCTGAGAGAAATCTGCCAAGGTGGAAAAATCTTACGTTCTGCCCTTGAGCAAGCTAGTAAACTCCAAACAACAACGGTTCCCCGGGCGCCGATGACATCAATTAAGGAAGTCCCGCACCTCTTTGATTCAGAGGGGTTGAGTTAAATACGGAAGACACATTTCGGTTAAATGCATTCAGTTGTGCCTAAATGTTGAATCATGAACAAAATAACTGGTTGGGTTTACTTTAGGTCGTTTTGTTTTATTAGAAAGAGGCATAAGTTAGACCGCTTGTGATAACAACCAATACTGTGCATCTAAAAACATCACACCACTACGTAATAACAATATATAAAAAAAAGTGAATCCATTTTACATAGGGGGGACTCCCATAGATACCATAAGTGAATGTAGAGCCTCTGAGAGAGATGATCATTCTGAGGCAGCTGTCAGGCAACAGTGATCCGTCCAATAGATTAGCCAGACTGATGTCTGTGTGTCACAGTGTAGGTGCGTCCCATAAGGCACCCTGTTCCCTATTCCCAGCTACCTGGTCATGCAATATATAGGGAACAGGGTGCCTTATGGGACACACCCACTGTGACAAAACAGACATCAGTCTGGCTGTCCTCACTATCATGTTAACAGCCGTCTACTGGATAGATCAGTGCTCTGGCTCTTCCACCCTAGTCCAGAGTATAGATGTTCTCCTCCACAGGTCTCCTCATGCGGATCTCATAGATGATGTGAGGCGGCTCTTTGGCTGACAAACTAGAGGGACACAACATGATCACGCATTGATCATTCCTAATCAATGATAAGTAATTGGACTAATTGAAGCCTATACATTCTTCGTTCATTTATATGTCATATTTGTCTTCGTAATTAAAAAAAAAAAAATGTTTTGTGTTCAATCATATGTTTACATGTCAGTCGTGCTTTATCATGTGTTTGCTTACCAGCCTGTCTTTAAAGCTCTTCTGTGAATCCCTCCTAGAGAAGAAAATAAATAGTTGAAATCAACTCAAATCTAAGCGTATTCGTCAATATGCATAGGAGGATGCAGCATATTCAGCACATTGTACACACTACAATGAAATACTTACTCTTAATTAGTTAGTGGTAATACACTGCTAAATGGGAAAACATTTCACATCACAGCAAGATGTCTGAATACGTGAGCATTACCACACTGGGCTTTGCAGTTACATACGTTTAAACCCCAATATCACCAAGGCCCCATTATCAGTAGAAGCAGACTGAGGGAGAGAGAGAGCACTGGGATGTTGATCTGGAGAGAGAAGCTGGGAAGAGGCTCCTCCATCTGGTTACAGAGCACAGAGAGAAGAAGAAGGGTTAAACTCTTGGAGGGATTTGTTAGGCTTTCATATGGTGAGTAATGTTTGCTTATATGCCAGTGGCGTTACTATATAGTAGTATATAAAATACTCACAAGTGTTTGCGATGGGAAAAGACTGGTGTTCTGTCTTGGAATGGCTAGATGTGATGATTCAACAGCTCTCCAGTGTTCTAGAAAAGGAGACAGCTCACAATGAAGATGTGGAAGGATGGTAATCTCTCACTTGGCAGGACATTCTGACATTCAATCACCCCTGAGACATCATCAACCACTGCTGCTTGATTCTCTCGAAATGAAAACTGTCATTTCAACACTTGCCGCATCGTTTTGTGGTTTCTGATGAAATACACTGAGGACTGCATTGCACTGAGCAGCGCAATGTGATTCAAGATGATACTGCATAGAAAACATGTGTTTAAAATGTTTGAGGCTCTTTGTGATTAAACAGCCATAGAAAATGAGTTAGAATCTTGGTCTGAAACTATTTTCTGAGAGGGAAGTGTCCTCATTTTGAAAATGAAAGTTTGTAAGGCATGTAAAGGAACTGTTAACATCATTTTTCTCCATTTGATATGTAAGCACATTCAGCAACTTTGCGAGGCGAGTTCCAGGGAGTTTGATCATTGATGTCATAACACTGGGAGTGTGAATTAAGGATGATAGTCCGTTTTCATTCCCATCTAGTTAGGATTTCTCCATTTTTAACCACACATGAATCATCGTTACGACCGTCAACACAACCCAAGAGGTTAAGAGGTCAGGCCTAGGTTCCTCTAGGGTTCACATGAGATTAATACGACCTATTTATTGTATGTCTTTGATAGGAAATACGCATTTCACATGCATCAGGATCCCATGAGTTCACCCCTTCTCTATTATACACTGACTCACCTGTGGTGGGAGGAGCTTCTGTAACATGTACAGTGGTGCTTGTTGGCAAAACGGTCACTGGAGCTAAGAAAACAATTCACAAATTCAAAACATACATTTTGGGAGAGTAAATTGCATTATGGGCCAGTTTTAAGTTAGTTACGTGCCATACAACAAATAGGGCCGGCGTGTTTTTTTTTTGTGGACGAAAGCTAGAATGACTAAGTTAATTGATTCCCATTGTTGCCCAAGAGTGTAGAAGTAGTGAAAATAAATTATATCTCGCCACAAATTACCTTTCATGACCCTTAAATTTTGAATTATTTTTTGGTCGTTGAAAATGCCATCTATGTCCACTCTGCAACAGTATGGCCCACTGTCTGTCCGCTTGACATCGAGAATTCCCAGGTCCATTTCTCCCGCGAGGACATCACCTGCCAGTCTGTACCTGTCTGACACCTTGGAGATGACGCCATGGTTGTCTGTCTGCGCGAGGATGTTGTTGCACCAGAACGTGCCACATTCTCGTCCCCAGCACACGCGGGCTCAAACCCAAACGGCTCACTGAATATTGACAGGACAATGTCGCAGTAGCACCTTCCATCACCTTGAACGCCGACACTGAACACCTGGCTGTGGAGTTGGGGAAATAAACATAAGTTGACAAGGCTATTTCCTCCTTCCAAAGGTTCCGTACACATCTTAAAAACATCCCAAGGTCAACCACAAAACTTTCTCAATTTTGATCAAAGGCCTATATTTTGTAGCTTGCTACTCATCTCAATTCGGTTGCTATAATTATAGTTAAAGTATGGTAGTCTTCGAAAGAGTAGGCTTATGTAGGTATGGAAAAACTAATACACAGCCATGTCAAATAACTCAAAGTAACACCGAAACACATTATTGTATGAAAACTGCCATTTCTAACGTTAAGCAGTTAGACCTACTCAATGTAGCTGCGAACGAACAGTTAGACCTATTCAATGTAGCTGCGAGTTGAATAGTTAGACCTATTCAATGTAGCTGCGAACTTTGAACAGTTAGACCTACTCAATGTAGCTGCGAACGTTGAACAGTTAGACCTACTCAATGTAGCTGTGATCGTTAAGCAGTTAGACCTACTCAATGTAGCTGTGAACGTTGAACAGTTAGACCTACTCAATGTAGCTGTGAACGTTGAACAGTTAGACCTACTCAATGTAGCTGTGAACTTTGAACAGTTAGACCTACTCAATGTAGCTGTGAACGTTGAACAGTTAGACCTACTCAATGTAGCTGCAAACGTTGAACAGTTAGACCTACTCAATGTAGCTGCAAACGTTGAACAGTTAGACCTACTCAATGTAGCTGTGAACGTTGAACAGTTAGACCTACTAATGTAGCTGTGAACTGCAGAACTCAATGTAGCTGCGAACAGTTAGACCTACTCAATGTAGCTGCGAACGTTGAACAGTTAGATCTACTCAATGTAGCTGCGAACGTTGAACAGTTAGACCTACTCAATGTAGCTGTGAACGTTGAACAGTTAGACCTACTCAATGTAGCTGCGAACGTTGAACAGTTAGATCTACTCAATGTAGCTGCTAACGTTGAACAGTTAGACCTACTCAATGTAGCTGTGAACGTTGAACAGTTAGACCTACTCAATGTAGCTGTGAACGTTGAACAGTTAGACCTACTCAATGTAGCTGTGAACGTTGAACAGTTAGACCTACTCAATGTAGCTGCGAACGCTGAACAGTTAGACCTACTCAATGTAGCTGTGAACGTTGAACAGTTAGACCTACTCAATGTAGCTGTGAACTTTGAACAGTTAGACCTACTCAATGTAGCTGTGAACGTTGAACAGTTAGACCTACTCAATGTAGCTGCAAACGTTGAACAGTTAGACCTACTCAATGTAGCTGCGAACGTTGAACAGTTAGACCTACTCAATGTAGCTGTGAACGTTGAACAGTTAGACCTACTCAATGTAGCTGTGAACGTTGAACAGTTAGACCTACTCAATGTAGCTGTGAACGTTGAACAGTTAGACCTACTCAATGTAGCTGCGGACAGTACACCTCCAGCCAAGGCCAAAGCTGCCAACCTGTCTAGAACAAAGCCGTTGGAGACCCGTGTCACTCTAGTAGTAAACAACGGACACACAAAGAGTGAGGCTGTTTCTGTGGTGTTAGATTGTGGGGCGGGGCATCCACCTCAACTACACCCATGTACCCAATCATTCAACAGCCTAAACTCCAATTATTTGTACTGTTTTAGATAACGTTTCCTTGCCTGAAAATGTTAGGAGGACGAGGATCCAACGACGGGGAAAAACGGTCCAGAACTAGCAGCCATCTTGTGTATCCAGTGTGTAGGAGTGGAGGGTGTGTGCTGGGAACGGGACAGGGCATCTGAATGGGCAGCTGTGTTCTCGTGGGGGCCACGGCTTGTGACATCTCCAGGCAGGACAGCCAGAGCCACTGTGACCCCTCTGCTAACCTCCTCCTATGGCAGGGCTGGGAGTGGAGAAAAGGCCCATTGTTGATGGAATTTTCATCTGCATATACCAGAGTAAACAAACTGATGATTTAGGAGGCTCATCTCCCAGGGTACACAATGTGTTTTTAAAAGCTAACCCATAGCCAAAGGTTATGACTAGCCAGTTCCCAAAATCCTTAAAATGATGTTGTAAAGCTTTTAGTAGTTTTTAACAATGTATTAGTGGAACAACAATTGTGTAGCCAATGAATAATTAGACACATTAGAATTTCAAGTTAGAATTTTTATTATCATGCAACAGATTGGGTTTGAACAAGACAATATACCGCAAAATTGGGTAAAGAAGACCATTTTCTGAAGAATGTTGCGATTCTGTGTGACTTTTCACTGCCTTTGTATGCCTGGGTGATGTTGCAGATGGGTGTAGCTAAATGTCCTGCTTAGAGGACATGGAGGGGATAGAAAACCATAGCACACATTGCTTTTCATTTCATCAGGCATTAAAGCTGATGGCATTTTTATTTTGGTCACTTTTAGGCTATTACATAAAAACATTATATGGTCATCGTAATCAATTGAAACATACACTGTTAACAAATCCAATGAAATGTAATTGGTGACATGCACATGGTTAGCAGATGTTATTGGTGACATGCACATGGTTAGCAGATGTTATTGGTGACATGCACATGGTTAGCAGATGTTATTGGTGACATGCACATGGTTAGCAGATGTTATTGGTGACATGCACATGGTTAGCAGATGTTATTGGTGACATGCACATGGTTAGCAGATGTTATTGGTGACATGCACATGGTTAGCAGATGTTATTGGTGACATGCACATGGTTAGCAGATGTTATTGGTGACATGCACATGGTTAGCAGATGTTATTGGTGACATGCACATGGTTAGCAGATGTTATTGGTGACATGCACATGGTTAGCAGATGTTATTGGTGACATGCACATGGTTAGCAGATGTTATTGGTGACATGCACATGGTTAGCAGATGTTATTGGTGACATGCACATGGTTAGCAGATGTTATTGGTGACATGCACATGGTTAGCAGGTGTTATTGCGAGTGTAGCGAAATGCTTGTGATTCTAGTGTCAGTGCTGAATACACAAAGGAAGCCATATTAGTAAGGCTCTTTTTTTCAAATAAACCTTTCAATAACACAAATCAACTCTTTGGTTCACTTATCAGCAAACACTGCTGATTCTGTAGTTACTTTTGTCTTGTCCGACTGAATCATTAGCCTGTAAGTCAACCTCAGCCTTGTAACACAGAGCTACTGCACTATACAACGTGTTAACAGCGTGAGCGTGGTGGCGAAGTGTCCGTGCTCCGTCAGTGGATATCTTCATAGTCGTCTCTCTCGTTGTCCTCTATCTGATAGACGTTCTCTACAGCCGTCTCTCGCGTGTGCAGGCCCAAGCTGGACACTGAGTTTCTGTACAGGACTGAGCCGCCAGAGCGCTGTGGTCTGACAAAGGAAAGACCAATAAATGCAGAGCTTAGCGAGACGCTGTAGCTTGACATACAGTATTGTCCTTCTACATTATACTGCTTAGTTTCTGATCCAGTTGAATTTAAGCTGAGAAAAGTTTTGGAGTGTTGGTGTAAAATCTGACAAAGCAAATTAAGTTTGTATTGATTGTATTGATTTAGGACAGGGCTACTTGTTTTGTACAGTATTGAGAATCCCATATATTTTTCAGCTGTGATGTTTCACAAAAAGTTCTGAACCTTTCTATTCTCATAGTTTTCTACAGATTGTAAAGAAACACATTTTTAGGTAAAAGTATTATTATACTAGTGATCCATTAACCAAGACTTTTCACATCACCCCGCAGCCATTCCTGAACCTGTGACCAAAAACTAGAATCCGGCATCATTTTGGGTATCAGTTCATAAACCATGTGCCATGGAGTCAGTATATCGAAAATCTCTACCCATCTATTTTTCACTCTATATGGTACAGCTGTCAAATTTTTGGCTCCTAAATGAAACTGGTATACTCTCCCCCTTCCACTTGCCTCTTCCATTTTTGTGGTAATGATGCAATTAGTTGGTTGTAATTTTGGGTAGAGCAGACATTTCCATATATTGTTGTTAGTTGCACGTGTGACATAACTCCACCATTCCTATTTATGATATAATTTACAAAGATTATACAGTTTTTAAAAAAACACGTTTTTTAAAATCAGTTAGTATATTTGAGTTTAACTATAATGTTTGTTGTAACATTTTGTTCTGTCTTTTCTGGTGGATTAAAATGAAATTGCAACCAAATTCCAATGGCTTGTTTTAAAATAGTGACGTGGACTGGATCTTTGTATTCACCACTTGGGTCCCGGTTCAGGAATAATGAAAGCAGAACTGAAAGCAGAACTGAAAGCAGATACTTGTTGAGTATCTGATAATCTACCATTTGTACAGGAGTGGTTAAAACATAATAAAACATAATAATGGTCATCTGAGTACATCAATAAAGGTTTGGTATACTTCAACTGGTGCACTTCAACTGGTGCACTTCAACTGGTGCACTTCAACTGGTGCACTTCAACTGGTATACTTCAACTGGTGTACTTCAACTGGTGTACTTCAACTGGTGTACTTCAACTGGTGTACTTCAACTGGTGTACTTCAACTGGTGTACTTCAACTGGTGTACTTCAACTATTATACTTCAACTATTATACTTCAACTGGTGTACTTCAACTGGTGTACCTCAACTGGTGTACCTCAACTGGTGTACCTCAACTGGTGTACCTCAACTGGTGTACCTCAACTGGTGTACTTCAACTGGTGTACTTCAACTCCGTGTACTTCAACTGGTGTACTTCAACTGGTGTACCTCAACTGGTGTACTTCAACTATTGTACTTCAACTGGTGTACTTCAACTGGCGTATTCAACTGGTGTATTCAACTGGCTTATTCAACTGGTGTACTTCAACTGGTATACTTCAACTGGCGATACTTCAACTGGTATACTTAAACTATTTCAACTGGCTTCATTCAACTGGCGATTTCAACTGGTATACTTCAACTATTATACTTCAACTATTATACTTCAACTATTATACTTCAACTGGTTATACTTCAACTGGTATACTTAAACTGGTATACTTCAACTGGTATACTTCAAACTGGTATACTTCAACTGGTATACTTCAACTGGTGTACTTCAACTGGTGTATTATACTTCAACTGGTGTACTTCAACTATTGTACTTCAACTGGTGTACTTCAACTGGTGTACTTCAACTGGTGTACTTCAACTGGTGTACTTCAACTGGTGTACTTCAACTGGCGTACTTCAACTGGTATACTTCAACTGGTATACTTCAACTGGTATACTTCAACTGGTATACTTAAACTATTATACTTCAACTGGTGTACTTCAACTGGTGTACTTCAACTGGTATACTTCAACTGGTGTACTTCAACTATTATACTTCAACTGGTGTACTTCAACTGGTGTACTTCAACTGGTGAACTTCAACTGGTGAACTTCAACTGGTGAACTTCAACTGGTGTACTTCAACTGGTGTACTTCAACTGGGGTACTTCAACTATTGTACTTCAACTGGTGTACTTCAACTATTGTACTTCAACTGGTGTACTTCAACTGGTGTACTTCAACTGGTATACTTCAACTGGTGTACTTCAACTGGTATACTTCAACTGGTGTACTTCAACTGGTATACTTCAACTGGTATACTTCAACTGGTATACTTCAACTGGTATACTTCAACTGGTGTACTTCAACTGGTGTACTTCAACTGGTGTACTTCAACTGGTGTACTTCAACTGGTGTACTTCAACTGGTGTACTTCAACTGGTGTACTTCAACTGGTATACTTCAACTGGTATATTTCAACTGGTATACTTCAACTGGTATACTTCAACTGGTATACTTCAACTGGTATACTTCAACTGGTGTACTTCAACTGGTATACTTCAACTGGTATACTTCAACTGGTGTACTTCAACTGGTGTACTTCAACTGGTATACTTCAACTGGTGTACTTCAACTGGTGTACTTCAACTGGTGTACTTCAACTGGTGTACTTCAACTGGTGTACTACAACTGGTGTACTTCAACTGGTGTACTTCAACTGGTGTACTTCAACTGGTGTACTTCAACTATTATACTTCAACTGGTATACTTCAACTATTGTACTTCAACTGGTGTACTTCAACTGGTGTACTTCAACTGGTGTACTTCAACTGGTGTACTTCAACTGGTGTACTTCAACTGGTGTACTTCAACTGGTGTACTTCAACTGGTGTACTTCAACTGGTATACTTCAACTGGTATACTTCAACTGGTGTACTTCAACTGGTGTACTTCAACTGGTGTACTTCAACTGGTGTACTTCAACTATTGTACTTCAACTATTGTACTTCAACTATTGTACTTCAACTATTGTACTTCAACTATTGTACTTCAACTGGTGTACTTCAACTGGTGTACTTCAACTGGTGTACTTCAACTGGTGTACTTCAACTGGTGTACTTCAACTGGTGTACTTCAACTGGTGTACTTCAACTGGTGTACTTCAACTGGTGTACTTCAACTGGTATACTTCAACTGGTATACTTCAACTATTGTACTTCAACTGGTGTACTTCAACTGGTGTACTTCAACTGGTGTACTTCAACTGGTGTACTTCAACTGGTGTACTTCAACTGGTGTACTTCAACTGGTATACTTCAACTGGTATACTTCAACTAGTGTACTTCAACTGGTGTACTTCAACTGGTGTACTTCAACTGGTGTACTTCAACTGGTGTACTTCAACTGGTGTACTTCAACTGGTGTACTTCAACTGGTGTACTTCAACTGGTGTACTTCAACTGGTGTACTTCAACTGGTATACTTCAACTGGTGTACTTCAACTGGTGTACTTCAACTGGTGTACTTCAACTGGTGTACTTCAACTGGTGTACTTCAACTGGTGTACTTCAACTGGTGGTGTACTTCAACTGGTGTACTTCAACTGGTGTACTTCAACTGGTGTACTTCAACTGGTGTACTTCAACTGGTGTACTTCAACTGGTATACTTCAACTGGTATACTTCAACTGGCATACTTCAACTGGCATACTTCAACTGGTATACTTCAACTGGTATACTTCAACTGGTATACTTCAACTATTGTACTTCAACTGGTGTACTTCAACTGGTGTACTTCAACTGGTGTACTTCAACTGGTGTACTTCAACTGGTGTACTTCAACTGGTGTACTTCAACTGGTGTACTTCAACTGGGGTACTTCAACTGGGGTACTTCAACTGGGGTACTTCAACTGGGGTACTTCAACTGGTGTACTTCAACTGGTGTACTTCAACTATTATACTTCAACTGGAGTACTTCAACTGGTGTACTTCAACTGGTATACTTCAACTGGTATAACTGGTATACTTCAACTGGTATACTTCAACTGGTATACTTCAACTGGTATACTTCAACTGGTATACTTCAACTGGTATACTTCAACTGGTATACTTCAACTGGTATACTTCAACTGGTATACTTCAACTGGTATACTTCAACTGGTGTACTTCAACTGGTATACTTCAACTGGTATACTTCAACTGGTATACTTCAACTGGTATACTTCAACTGGTATACTTCAACTGGTATACTTCAACTATTATACTTCAACTATTATACTTCAACTGGTATACTTCAACTGGTATACTTCAACTATTATACTTCAACTGGTGTACTTCAACTGGTGTACTTCAACTGGTGTACTTCAACTATTATACTTCAACTGGTGTACTTCAACTATTATACTTCAACTATTGTGTACTTCAACTGGTGTACTTCAACTGGTGGTACTTCAACTGGTGTACTTCAACTGGTATACTTCAACTGGTATACTTCAACTGGTATACTTCAACTGGTATACTTCAACTGGTATACTTCAACTGGTATACTTCAACTGGTTGTACTTCAACTGGTGTACTTCAACTGGTGTACTTCAACTATTACTTCAACTGGTGTACTTCAACTGGTACTTCAACTGGTGTACTTCAACTGGTGTACTTCAACTGGTGTACTTCAACTGGTGTACTTCAACTGGTGTACTTCAACTGGTGTACTTCAACTGGTGTACTTCAACTGGTGTACTTCAACTGGTGTACTTCAACTTGTACTTCAACTGGTATACTTCAACTGGTTATACTTCAACTTCATATTATACTGGTATACTTCAACTATTATACTTCAACTGGTATACTTCAACTATTATACTTCAACTGGTATACTTCAACTGGTATACTTCAACTGGTATACTTCAACTGGTATACTTCAACTGGTATACTTCAACTGGTATACTTCAACTGGTGTACTTCAACTAGTGTACTTCAACTGGTGTACTTCAACTATTATACTTCAACTGGTGTACTTCAACTATTATACTTCAACTGGTGTACTTCAACTGGTGTACTTCAACTGGTGTACTTCAACTGGTGTACTTCAACTGGTGTACTTCAACTGGTGTACTTCAACTGGTGTACTTCAACTGCTATACTTCAACTGGTATACTTCAACTGGTATACTTCAACTGGTGTACTTCAACTGGTATACTTCAACTGGTGTACTTCAACTGGTGTACTTCAACTGGTGTACTTCAACTGGTATACTTCAACTGGTATACTTCAACTAGTGTACTTCAACTGGTGTACTTCAACTGGTGTACTTCAACTGGTATACTTCAACTGGTATACTTCAACTGGTATAACTTATACAACTGGTGTACTTCAACTGGTACTTCAACTGGTATACTTCAACTGGTATACTTCAACTGGTATACTTCAACTGGTATACTTCAACTGGTATACTTCAACTGGTGTACTTCAACTGGTGTACTTCAACTGGTATACTTCAACTGGTATACTTCAACTGGTATACTTCAACTGGTACTTCAACTTCAACTGGTATACTTCAACTGGTATACTTCAACTGGTATACTTCAACTGGTATACTTCAACTGGTATACTTCAACTGGTATACTTCAACTGGTATACTTCAACTGGTATACTTCAACTGGTGTACTTCAACTGGTATACTTCAACTGGTATACTTCAACTGGTGTACTTCAACTGGTGTACTTCAACTGGTATACTTCAACTGGTACTTCAACTGGTATACTTCAACTGGTGTACTTCAACTGGTATACTTCAACTATTATACTTCAACTGGTGTACTTCAACTGGTGTACTTCAACTGGTGTACTTCAACTGGTGCACTTCAACTGGTGTACTTCAACTGGTGTACTTCAACTGGTGTACTTCAACTGGTATACTTCAACTGGTATACTTCAACTGGTATACTTCAACTGGTGTACTTCAACTGGTGTACTTCAACTGGTGTACTTCAACTGGTGTACTTCAACTGGTGTACTTCAACTGGGGTACTTCAACTGGTGTACTTCAACTGGGGTACTTCAACTGGGGTACTTCAACTGGGGTACTTCAACTGGGGTACTTCAACTGGTATACTTCAACTGGAGTACTTCAACTGGTATACTTCAACTGGTATACTTCAACTGGTATACTTCAACTGGTATACTTCAACTGGTATACTTCAACTGGTATACTTCAACTGGTATACTTCAACTATTGTACTTCAACTGGTGTACTTCAACTGGTATACTTCAACTGGTATACTTCAACTGGTATACTTCAACTGGTATACTTCAACTGGTGTACTTCAACTGGTGTACTTCAACTGGTGTACTTCAACTATTATACTTCAATTGGTGTACTTCAACTGGTGTACTTCAACTGGTATACTTCAACTGGTATACTTCAACTGGTATACTTCAACTATTGTACTTCAACTGGTGTACTTCAACTGGTGTACTTCAACTGGTGTACTTCAACTGGTGTACTTCAACTGGTGTACTTCAACTGGTGTACTTCAACTGGTGTACTTCAACTGGTGTACTTCAACTGGTGTACTTCAACTGGTGTACTTCAACTGGTGTACTTCAACTGGTGTACTTCAACTGGTGTACTTCAACTGGTGTACTTCAACTGGTGTACTTCAACTGGTATACTTCAACTGGTATACTTCAACTGCTATACTTCAACTGCTATACTTCAACTGGTGTACTTCAACTGGTGTACTTCAACTGGTGTACTTCAACTGGTATACTTCAACTGGTATACTTCAACTGGTATACTTCAACTATTGTACTTCAACTGGTGTACTTCAACTGGTGTACTTCAACTGGTGTACTTCAACTGGTGTACTTCAACTGGTATACTTCAACTGGTATACTTCAACTGGTATACTTCAACTGGTATACAACTATTGTACTTCAACTGGTGTACTTCAACTATTATACTTCAACTGGTATACTTCAACTGGTGTACTTCAACTGGTGTACTTCAACTGGTGTACTTCAACTGGTGTACTTCAACTGGTGCACTTCAACTGGTGTACTTCAACTGGTGTACTTCAACTGGTGTACTTCAACTGGTGTACTTCAACTGGTGTACTTCAACTGGTGTACTTCAACTGGTGTACTTCAACTGGTGTACTTCAACTGGTGTACTTCAACTGGTGTACTTCAACTGGTGTACTTCAACTATTATACTTCAACTGGTATACTTCAACTGGTATACTTCAACTGGTATACTTCAACTGGTGTACTTCAACTGGTGTACTTCAACTGGTGTACTACAACTGGTGTACTTCAACTGGTATACTTCAACTGGTATACTTCAACTGGTATACTTCAACTATTGTACTTCAACTGGTGTACTTCAACTGGTGTACTTCAACTGGTGTACTTCAACTGGTGTACTTCAACTGGTGTACTTCAACTGGTGTACTTCAACTGGTATACTTCAACTGGTATACTTCAACTATTATACTTCAACTGGTATACTTCAACTGGTATACTTCAACTATTGTACTTCAACTGGTGTACTTCAACTGGTGTACTTCAACGGGTTGTACTTCAACTGGTGTACTTCAACTGGTGTACTTCAACTGGTGTACTTCAACTATTATACTTCAACTATTGTACTTCAACTGGTGTACTTCAACTGGTGTACTTCAACTGGTGTACTTCAACTGGTGTACTTCAACTGGTGTACTTCAACTGGTGTACTTCAACTGGTGTACTTCAACTGGTGTACTTCAACTGGTGTACTTCAACTGGTGTACTTCAACTGGTGTACTTCAACTGGTATACTTCAACTGGTATACTTCAACTGGTATACTTCAACTGGTGTACTTCAACTGGTGTACTTCAACTGGTGTACTTCAACTGGTGTACTTCAACTGGTATACTTCAACTGGTGTACTTCAACTGGTATACTTCAACTGGTATACTTCAACTGGTATACTTCAACTATTATACTTCAACTGGTGTACTTCAACTATTATACTTCAACTGGTATACTTCAACTGATATACTTCAACTATTGTACTTCAACTGGTGTACTTCAACTGGTGTACTTCAACTGGTGTACTTCAACTGGTATACTTCAACTATTATACTTCAACTGGTATACTTCAACTGGTATACTTCAACTGGTGTACTTCAACTGGTGTACTTCAACTGGTATACTTCAACTGGTATACTTCAACTGGTATACTTCAACTGGTGTACTTCAACTATTATTCTTCAACTGGTATACTTCAACTGGTATACTTCAACTGGTATACTTCAACTATTGTACTTCAACTATTGTACTTCAACTGGTGTACTTCAACTGGTGTACATCAACTGGTGTACATCAACTGGTGTACTTCAACTGGTGTACTTCAACTGGTATACTTCAACTGGTGTACATCAACTGGTGTACTTCAACTGGTGTACTTCAACTGGTATACTTCAACTGGTATACTTCAACTGTTATACTTCAACTGGTATACTTCAACTGGTATACTTCAACTGGTATACTTCAACTATTATACTTCAATTGGTGTACTTCAACTGGTGCACTTCAACTGGTATACTTCAACTGGTATACTTCAACTGGTATACTTCAACTGGTGTACTTCAACTGGTGTACTTCAACTATTATACTTCAACTGGTATACTTCAACTGGTATACTTCAACTTGGTGTACTTCAACTGGTGTACTTCAACTGGTGTACTTCAACTGGTGTACTTCAACTGGTGTACTTCAACTGGTGTACTTCAACTGGTGTACTTCAACTGGTGTACTTCAACTGGTGTACTTCAACTATTATACTTCAACTGGTATACTTCAACTGGTATACTTCAACTGGTATACTTCAACTGGTATACTTCAACTGGTATACTTCAACTGGTATACTTCAACTGGTATACTTCAACTATTGTACTTCAACTGGTGTACTTCAACTGGTGTACTTCAACTGGTGTACTTCAACTGGTATACTTCAACTGGTATACTTCAACTGGTATACTTCAACTTCATGGTATACTTCAACTGGTGTACTTCAACTGGTGTATACTTCAACTGGTATACTTCAACTGGTGTACTTCAACTGGTATACTTCAACTGGTATACTTCAACTGGTATACTTCAACTATTATACTTCAACTGGTGTACTTCAACTGGTGTACTTCAACTGGTGTACTTCAACTGGTGTACTTCAACTGGAATACCATCCAGCCCTGAGTTTTCCCAGACTTTAATTGCATCAAGTTCATCCTCTGTAATTTGCCTTTGACATGAGTCTTTCTGAACAGCTGTTCATTTTACATTATTAATAGAGAATAAATCCTCGCAATTAACTTTGGTTAGTGGAGATGGAGGAGACTGAAACGAAAACATGTGCTTAAAGTACTTCCTCTTCAAATTATCGTTTGGTGAGTTATGGGTGACTCCGTTATTTGTAAGTTTCAGTAAATTAGTTTCAGTCAATTATTTTTGGTAGCATTTCTATGCTGAAGAGTAAAAATAATTTGGTGCATTTTTCCCATTATCCAGTTTTTATTTGATCATATATTCCACTTGATCTTTCTTGAATAAATTCCTCCATTTATTTTAGTTACAATAAGCGATCTGCGGTACGCATGTTATGACAGAAAATGTTTGTTATAAATTCTTCTGGTTAAAAACAACTTGTCACCTAATAGGATTTAAATTTCCAATTTCCTCGCCCACGTGGAAATTATGTAAGAATAATGTACAGTGCATTTGGAAAGTATTCAGACCCTTCATCATTTTGTTACAGCCTTGTTCTAACATCGATCAAATAGTTTTTTCCCCCTCATCAATCTACATACAATACCGCATAATGACAAAGCAAAAACAGGTTTTTAGACATTTTTACAAATAGAATAAAATAATCATATGGAAAAATCACATTTGCATAAGTACTCAGACCATTGGCTCAGTACTTTGTTGAAGAGCCTTTGGCAGCGATTACGGCCTCAAATCTTCTTGGGCATGACACTACAAGCTTGGCTCTGGCAAGGTGACCATCAGGTTCTTGGTCACATCCCTGACCAAGGCCCTTCTCCCCGATTGCTCTGGCGGCCAGCTCTAGGAAGAGTCCTGGTGGTTCCAAACTTCTTCCATTTAAGAATGATGGAGGTCGCTGTGTTCTTGGGGACCTTCAATGCTGCAGGTACCCTTCCCTAGATCTGTGCCTTGAACACAATCATATCTCGGCACTCTACGGACAATTCCTTTGGTGTCATGGCTTGGTTTTTGGTCTGATATGCAATGTCAACTATGGGAACTTATATAGACAGGTGTGTGCCTCTCCAAATCATGTCCAATCAATTGAATTTAACACAGCTGGACTCAAATCAAGTTGTAGAAACATCTCAAGGATGATCAATGGAAACAGGATTCACCTGAGCTCAATTTCAAGTCTCATATCAAAAGGTCTGAATACTTATGACAATAAAGTATCTGTTTTTTTTTTGTTTTTTTTATAAATTAGCAAAAATTTGGGGTACTGTGTAGATTTGTGAGTCACATTTTTATCTAATCCCTTTACAATAAGGCTGTAACATAACAAAATGTGGAAAAGTCAAGGGGTCGGAATACTTTCTGAATGCACTGTATATACAAACTACTGAGCTACACTGTATATGCCAATTATTTGATGGTCTGACCGCATTCTGTCATCTATCAACACAGCGAGAAAATCTATACAGTACCTGTCCAAGATTTGGCCACACCTACTCATTCAAACTTTTTTTTTTTAAAACTTTTTGTACTTTGTAAAATAGTAGTGAAGACATCAAAACTATGAAACACATATGGAATCATGTAGTAACCAAAAGTGTTAAACGAGATTCTTCAAACTAGCCACCCTTTGCCTTGATGACAGCTTTTCACACTCTTGGCATTCTCTCAATCAGCTTCACCTGGAATGATTTTCTAACTGTCTTGAAGGTGTTCCCACATATGCTGAGCACTTGTTGGCTGTTTTTCCTCCACTCTGCAGTCCAACTCATCCCAAGCCATCTCAATTGGGTTGAGGTCAGGTGATTGTGGAGGTCAGGTCATCTGATGCAACACTCCATCACTCTGTTGCTTGGTCAAATAGCCATTACACAGCCTGGAAGTGTGTTGGGTCATTGTCCTGTTGAAAAACAAATGATAGTCCCACTAAGCGCAAACCAGATGGGATGGTGTATCGCTGCAGAATGCTGAGGTAGCCATGCCGGTAAAGTGTGCCTTGAATTATAAATAAATCACAGAGAGTGTCACCAGCAAAGCACTCCACACACCACACCTCCTTCTCCATGCTTCACAGGGGTAACCACACATGCAAAGATCATCCGTTCACCTACTCTCCGTCTCACAAAGACACGGCGGTTGGAAACCAAAATTTCATCAGACCAAAGAACAGATTTCCACCGGTCTAATGTCCATGGCTCGTGTTTCTTGGCCCAAGCAAGTCTCTTCTTATTATTGGTGTCCTTTAGTAGTGGTTTCTTTGCAGTAATTCGACCATGAAGGCCTGATTCACGCAGTCTCCTCTGAACAGTTGATGTTGAGATATGTCTGTTACTTGAAATCTGGGAGGTGCAATTTGAAGTGCAGTTAATTGCCGATTTCTGAGGTTGGTAACTCGAATGAACTTATCCTCTGCAGCAGAGGTAACTCTGGGTCTTCCTTTCATGTGGCGGTCGTCATGAGAGCCAGTATCATAGCGCTTGATGGTTTGCGACTGCACTTGAAGAAACCTTCAAGGTTTTTTTACATTTTCCGCATTGACTGACCTTCATGTCTTTTAACATAATGGCTTTAATGTCTTCACTATTATTATACAATGTAGAAAATAGTAGAAATAAAGAAAAACCCTGGAATGAGCAGGTGTGTCCAAACTTTTGACTGGTACTGTATATCTCACTAGATCAGAATGTTTAAGCCTCCATTTATCCGCTAGTTCCAATATATCTATGATATTCGTGATTTACTTAAGTGCATGAGGGTGATTGATCACTGATCATCTTGTCTTATTATCTGCTAAGCTATTACACTTATAACTGGCTACACTTATTTCACCATTTGCCATAATGAGATACACATTTCAATTCTATTTATCATTATATATATATGTTTTTAAACTTACCATTAAAAAGTACCATAATGATTGAGTGTCCATATAGCTGTACCATGTTATTTGCACTGCTACTGAGTAAACCTCCAATTGTTCTCCACTATTCCAGCCACTAAAGCCTCCTTATTGTTTCACTTCCTCAGTCAGTTGTGGTCTTGCGTCACTTCCTCCAATCTGTTGTGGTCTTGGGTCTCATTAGTCATAATGACAGTATCATAGACATTTACCATAGACCTAATGGTTTTGCTAATTAGGCCTACATGTCCCATCGATAGATATTGCACAGTGATTCAGTCATTCTCTTGGCATATTGTGGTGATTCAACTACTGTATCAGTTGGAAGAGTTATAGTAGTCATGACAACAGTCTACTTACATTTGGAGTCCCATAGCAACTCTTTCCCATCGCTTTCCTGCAATTACACCAGTAAGATGTTCAACGAGAGAATTTGTTCTTATTATACAGGCAATGGTATAGATAGTGTGTACTTACTCATGACGAGTACAGACACAATCCCCACCCCTGTCAGAACAAGCAGAATGGACCCCAGGATCACAGCCAGGTTGTGGCCTCTGTCTCCTGTAGACATCACAGATTCAGATCAGTTAAAAACGGCATCTCACAGCAGTGTTTCCTATTTGTTTTTTGCAGGAATTGCAGCATGTTGTCAAGCTTACTGATTGTGATTCTCTGTAATATGGCGTGGATGAATACTCAGTGGATGTTGTGGTCACAGGACCTACACAATGAGGAAGTAAAAGTATGTTTTCACGTGTAAGAATAATACTGCAATAAAATTTTAAAAATATAAAATAAGACTTCTATGGACTGACATCACGTTATTCGGTAGGCTGTGTTCCGTACCGTGGTCGTGGTTGTCCATGGTCTGTGGGGTTATGGTCACATTGGCAGATGTCTGGGATGTTGTCGGGACAGGTGCTGAAATCAGACAGTAAAAACATACTAACCGCTCAGCTTGAACAAGTATACATGCTGTAAAATCGTACTATTCCATAGTAGAGGCTCACAATTCTCATCCGATAAGCATCAAGTTATGTCCTGGCCTGTCGTGCGTTCTTTACCTTTCTCAATGGTCAAGCTGACATGATATTTCTCATCGTTGAACCATCCAACGTACTGCACTCTGCATCCATACGTTCCAGAGTCTTTCTCTGTGATATTGGAGATGGTTAGAGCGACGTCCCCGTCTTCAGCTCACCCAATAACTGATACCGAACAGGCCCGATCTACGTGTCACTTCAGACCCATCAGTCGAGATTATTTCATTGTCACAACCGCCAGAGCTCGGGATGATTCCTTTCCCCCAGCAAATGTGTTGTAGACCATGAGATTTGGCATCATATTTAAATGGCAGAGTGATATTCTGACCCTCAATACCAACGATTTGACTGCATTCACTGACTGAAAATGAGAGAGAAGAAGTAGTGAGAACTGAATTTTATTTTAAATCCTATTCATTTACTTATTAACCAGGCTAAAATAGATATATCGAGCATCACTAACCTGAAAGTAGACAGAGGAGAAACCAGCCTGAACTGCACCGAGTCTCCATGATCGGGTTTTGTCACTTTCTCACTCTCATGTGTCAGGTCTTTATAAACTCAAATCAAATGGCCTGGTCACATGACTTCCTGTCCTTCTCTGACAGCTGTTTCCTTTGCGCTCGGATAAGCAGAGGGTCAGTGTTCTTCTGTTTTACCCTTACAAATATTGCACACATACTTGCACATGTTTTAGGCAAGTTCACATAATTCATAATTTATTGAAAATAAATTCATTCCAGTGTACGATTGTATGAAATACATCCACAGGTACACCTCCAATTGACTCAAAATTATGTCAATTAGCCTATCAGAAGCTTCTAAAGCCATGACATCATTTTCCAAGCTGTTTAAAGGCACAGTCTGACCCACTGGAATTGTGATACAGTGAATTGTAAGTGAAATAATCTGTCTGTAAACAATTGTTGGGAAAATGACTTGTGTCATGCACAAAGCAGACTTGCCAAAACTATAGTTTGTTAACAAGAAATTTGTGGAGAGGTTGAAAAACGAGTTTTAATGACTCCAACCTAAGTGTATGTAAACTAGTTTTAATGACCCCAACCTAAGTGTATGTAAATTAGTTTTAATGACTCTAACCTAAGTGTATGTAAACTAGTTTTAATGATTCCAACCTGAGTGTATGTAAACTAGTTTTAATGACTCCAACCTAAGTGTATGTAAACTAGTTTTAATGACCCCAACCTAAGTGTATGTAAACTAGTTTTAATGACTCCAACCTAAGTGTATGTAAACTAGTTTTAATGACTCCAACCTAAGTGTATGTAAACTAGTTTTAATGACTCCAACCTAAGTGTATGTAAACTAGTTTTAATGACTCCAACCTAAGTGTATGTAAACTATTTTTAATGACTCCAACCTAAGTGTATGTAAACTAGTTTTAATGACCCCAACCTAAGTGTATGTAAACTAGTTTTAATGACTCCAACCTAAGTGTATGTAAACTAGTTTTAATGACTCCAACCTAAGTATATGTAAACTAGTTTTAATGACTCCAACCTAAGTGTATGTAAACTAGTTTTAATGACTCCAACCTAAGTGTATGTAAACTTCCGACTTCAACTGTATGTTTGGATCACCCTATATGTCTGTAGGAGCTTCATAGTTCTGTGGATCTGCATCGTGTCTTAAATCCTCTCACATGGGTTCATTCACTGGGCTGTTCCTGCTGCAGACACTGGGGGAACTGGCAGGTTCTCCTCTGGTGCGGCTAATCCTTGACAGTCTCCGACCTACAGATGCACAGTGGCAGTGCATAGAAAGAGAGAGGTGGGGGCAGACAATGTTTCAACAGTCATTATTAGTAATGGACCTAGCAGACCTGGGTTCAAACACTATTTGAAATATTTCAAATACTTTACTTTAGCCTTCCCGGAGTTTAAGGTGAGCAGGATGTTTCTATTGGTTTCATTGCAACAGGCTCAATCAAGCACAGACATTATTGGTATGAGAATGGCACAGCTGTTTTATGGGCTCCTGACTAATTCTGCTATTCATTTATTTATTTCTTATTACCAAAAATAGGTTCTGGACATTAGAACAGCGATCACTAAACTTGATTTATATGAAGATTTCTACTTCAACGAGTTGGAGACACAGGACATACTGCTCCCACCGGACCGGGCCCTAATCCCTGAGACGTAGGACATACTGCTCCCACCGGACCGGGCCCTAATCCCTGAGACGTAGGACATACTGCTCCCACCGGACCGGGCCCTAATCCCTGAGACATAGGACATACTGCTCCCACCAGACCGGGCCCTAATCCCTGAGACGTAGGACATACTGCTCCCCCTGGACCAGGCCCTAATCCCTGAGAAGCAGGACATACTGCTCCCCCCAGACTAGGCCCTAATCGCTGGGACGCGGGACATACTGCTCCCCCTGGACCAGTCCTTAATCCCTGAGACATGGACATACTGCTCCCCGGACCAGGCCCAAATCCCTGAGACGCAGGACATACTGCTCCCCCAGACCAGTCCTTAATCCCTGAGAAACAGGACATACTGCTCCCCCGGACCTGGCCCTAATCCCTGAGACGCAGGACATATTGCTCCAACCGGACCAGTAATAATCCCTGAGATCCAGGACATACTCCTGGCCCTAATCCCTAAGACGTAGGACATACTGCTCCCCCGGACCAGGTCCTAATCCCTGAGACGTAGGACATACTGCTCCCCCGGACCAGGCCTTAATCCCTGAGACGCTGGACAAACTGCTCCCCCTGGACCAGGCACTAATCCCTGAGATGCAGGACATACTACTCCCCCGGACCAGTCCTTAATCCCTGAGAAACAGGACATACTGCTCCCCGGGACCAGGCCCTAATCCCTGAGACACAGGACATACTGCTCCCCCCAGACCAGGCCCAAATCCCTGAGACGCAAGACATACTGCTCCCCCCAGAACAGGCTCTAATCCCTGAGACGAAGGACATACTGCTCCACTCGGACCAGACCCTAATCCCTGAGACGTAGTACATACTACACAACCGGGACCAGACCCTAATCCCTGAGGACGCAGGACAACTGATCCCCCTGGACCAGGCCCGAATCAATGAGACGCAGGACATACTGCTCCAACCGGACCAGTCCTTAATCCCTGAGAAGCAGGACATACTGCTCCCCAGACCAGGCCTTAATCCCTGAGACGCAGGACATACTGCTCCCCTGGACCAGGCCCTAATCCATGAGACGCAAGACATACTGCTTCCCCCGGACCAGTCCTTAATCCCTGAGAAGCAGGACATACTGCTCCCCCAGACATGGCTCTAATCCCTGAGACGCAGGACATACTGCTACACTCGGACCAGACCCTAAACCCTGAGACGCAGGACATACTGCTCCAATCGGACCAGACCCTAATCCCTGAGACGCAGCACCTACTGCTCCCCCCGGACCAGTCCTTAATCCCTGAGACGCAGGACACACTGCTCCCTCCGGACCAGGCCCTAATCCCTGAGAAATAGGACATACTGCTCCACCCGGAACAGGCCCTAATCCCTGAGACGTAGGACATACTGCTCCCCCTGGACCAGGCCCTAATCCCTGAGAAGCAGGACATACTGCTCCCCCCAGACTAGGCCCTAATCGCTGGGACGCGGGACATACTGCTGCCCGCGGCCCAGGCCCTAATCCCTGAGACGCAGGACATACTGCTCCCCCTGGACCAGGCCCTAATCCCTGAGACGCAGGACATACTGCTCCCCCCGGACCAGTCCCTAATCCCTGAGACGCAGGACATACTGCTCCCCCTGGACCAGGCCCTAATCCCTGAGACGCAGGACATACTGCTCCCCCCGGACCAGTCCTTAATCCCTGAGACGCAGGACATATTGCTACCCCCGGACCAGGCCCTAATCCCTGAGACATAAGACATACTGCTCCCCCCGGACCAGGCCCTAATCCCTGAGATGCAGGACATACTGCTCCCCCTGGACCAGGCCCTAATCCCTGAGACGCAGGACACACTGCTCCCCCCGGACCAGTCCTTAATCCCTGAGAAGCAGGACATACTGCTCCCCCCAGACCAGGTCTTAATCCCTGAGACGCAGGACATACTAGTCCCCCTGGACCAGGCCCTAATCCCTCAAGACGCAGGACATACTGCTCCCCCTGGACCAGGCCCTAATCCCTCAAGACGCAGGACATACTGCTTTCCCCGGACCAGTCCTTAATCCCTGAGATGCAGGACATACTGCTCCCCCCAGACAAGGCTCTAATCCCTGAGATGCAGGACATACTGCTCCACTCGGACCAGACCCTAAACCCTGAGACAAAGGACATACTGCTCCCCTCGGACCAGACCCTAATCCCTGAGACGCAGGACACACTGCTCCCCGGACCAGGCCCTAATCCCTGAGACATAGGACATACTGCTCCCTCCCGGACCAGGCCCTAACCCCTGAGACGCAGGTCACACTGATCTCCCCGGACCAGGCCCTAATCCCTGAGACGCAGGACATACTGCACCACCGCGACCAGGCCCTAATCCCTAAAACACAGGACATACTGCTCCACCCGGAACAGGCCCTAATCCCTGAGACGCAGGACATACTGCTCCCCCCGGACCAGTCCTTAATCCCTGAGAAGCAGGACATACTGCTCCCCCCAGACTAGGCCCTAATCGCTGGGACGCGGGACATACTGCTCCCCGCGGACCAGGCCCTAATCCCTGAGACGCAGGACATACTGCTCCCCCTGGAACAGGCCCTAATCCCTGAGACTCAGGACATACTGCTACCCAGGACCAGACCCTAATCCCTAAAACATAAGACATACTGCTCCCCCGGACCAGGCCCTAATCCCTGAGACGCAGGACATACTGCTCCCCCTGGACCAGGCCCTAATCCCTGAGAAGCAGGACACACTGCTTCCCCCGGACCAGTCCTTCATCCCTGAGAAGCAGGACATACTGCTCCCCCCAGACCAGGCCTTAATCCCTGAGACATAGGAAAAACTGCTACCCAGGACCAGACCCTAATCCCTGAGATGCAGGACATACTGCTTTCCCCGGACCAGTCCTTAATCCCTGAGAAGCAGGACATACTGCTCCCCCCAGACAAGGCTCTAATCCCTGAGATGCAGGACATACTGCTCCACTCGGACCAGACCCTAAACCCTGAGACAAAGGACATACTGCTCCACTCGGACCAGACCCTAATCCCTGAGACGCAGGACATACTGCTCCCCCCGGACCAGTCCTTAATCCCTGAGACATAGGACATACTGCTCCCCCCGGACCAGACCCGAACCCCTGAGACGCAGGTCACACTGATCTCCCCGGACCAGGCCCTAATCCCTGAGACGCAGGACATACTGCACCACCGCGACCAGGCCCTAATCCCTAAAACACAGTACATACTGCTCCTCCTGGACCAGGCCCTAATCCCTGAGACGCAGGACATACTGCTCCCCCGGACAAGTCCTTAATCCCTGAGACGCAGGACACACTGCTCCCCCGGACCAGGCCCTAATCCCTGAGACGCAGGACACACTGCTCCCCGGACCAGGCCCTAACCACTGAGACGCAGGTCACACTGATCTCCCCGGACCAGGCCCTAATCACTGAGAAACACAACATACTTCTCCACCGGGACCAGGCCCGAATCCCTGAGACGCAGGACATACTGCTCCCCCCGGACCAGGCCCTAATCCCTGAGACGCAGGACATACTGCTCCCCCGGACCAGGCCCTAATCCCTGAGACGCAGGACATACTGCTCCCCGCTTACCAGGCCCTAATCCCTGAGACGCAGGACATACTGCTCCAACCGGACCAGTCCTTAATCCCTGAGAAGCAGGACATACTGCTCCCCCCGGACCAGGACTTAATCCCTGAGACGCAGGACATACTGCTCCCCCTGGACCAGGCCCTAATCCCTGAGAAGCAGGACATACTGCTCCCTCCAGACCAGGCCTTAATCCCTGAGACGCAGGACATACTGCTCCCCCGAGACCAGGCCCTAATCCCTGAGACGCAGGACATACTGCTCCAACCGGACCAGTCCTTAATCCCTGAGAAGCAGGACATACTGCTCCCCCCAGACCAGGACTTAATCCCTGAGACGCAGGACATACTGCTCCCCCTGGACCAGGCCCTAATCCCTGAGAAGCAGGACATACTGCTCCCTCCAGACCAGGCCTTAATCCCTGAGACGCAGGACATACTGCTCCCCCCAGACCAGGCTCTAATCCCTGAGACGCAGGACATACTGCTCCACTCGGACCAGACCCTAATCCCTGAGACACAGAACATACTGCTCCCCCCGGATCAGGCCCTAATACCTGAGACACAGGACATACTGCTCCCCCCGGATCAGGCCCTAATCCATGAGACGCAGGACACACTGATCTCCCCGGACCAGGCCCTAATCCCTGAGACGCAGGACATACTGCACCACCTGGACCAGGCCCTAATCCCTAAAACACAAGACATACTGCTCCTCCCGGACCAGGCCCTAATCCCTGAGACGCAGGACACACTGCTCCCCCCGGACCAGGCCCTAATCCCTGAAACATAGGACATACTGCTCCCCCCGGACCAGGCCCTAACCACTGAGACGCAGGTCATACTGCACCACCGCGACCAGGCCCTAATCCCTAAAACACAGGACATACTGCTCCCCCTGGACCAGGCCCTAATCCCTGAGACATAAGACATACTTCTCCCCCGGACCAGGCCCTAATCCCTGAGACGCAGGACATACTGCTCCCCTGGACCAGGCCCTAATCCCTGAGAAGCAGGACATACTGCTCCCCCCAGACCAGGCCCTAATCCCTGAGACGCAGGACATACTGCTTTCCCCGGACAAGTCTCTAATCCCTGAGATGCAGGACATACTGCTCCACTCGGACCAGACCCTAAACCCTGAGACAAAGGACATACTGCCCCACTCGGACCAGACCCTAATCCCTGAGGCGCAGGACATACTGCTACCCCGGACCAGTCCTTAATCCCTGAGACATAGGACATACTGCTCCCCCGGACCAGGCTCGAACCCCTGAGACGCAGGTCACACTGATCTCCCCGGACCAGGCCCTAATCCCTGAGACGCAGGACATACTGCACCACCGCGACCAGGCCCTAATCCCTGAGACGCAGGACATACTGCTCCCCCTGGACCAGGCCCTAATCCCTGAGACGCAGGACATACTGCTCCCCCGGACCAGGCCCTAATCCCTGAGACGCAGGACATACTGCACCACCTGGACCAGGCCCTAATCCCTAAAACACAAGACATACTGCTCCTCCCGGACCAGGCCCTTATCCCTGAGACGCAGGACACACTGCTCCCCCGGACCAGGCCTAATCCCTGAAACATAGGACACACTGCTCCCCCGGACGAGGCCCTAACCACTGAGACGCAGGTCATACTGCACCACCGCGACCAGGCCCTAATCCCTAAAACACAAGACATACTGCTCCCCGCGGACCAGGCCCTAATCCCTGAGACATAAGACATACTTCTCCCCCGGACCAGGCCCTAATCCCTGAGGCGCAGGACATACTGCTCCCCCTGGACCAGGCCCTAATCCCTGAGAAGCAGGACATACTGCTCCCCCCAGACCAGGCCCTAATCCTTGAGGCAGGACATACTGCTTTCCCGGACAAGTCTCTAATCCCTGAGATGCAGGACATACTGCTCCACTCGGACCAGACCCTAAACCCTGAGACAAAGGACATACTGCCCCACTCGGACCAGACCCTAATCCCTGAGACGCAGGACATACTGCTACCCCCGGACCAGTCCTTAATCCCTGAGACATAGGACATACTGCTCCCCCGGACCAGGCTCGAACCCCTGAGACGCAGGTCACACTGATCTCCCCGGACCAGGCCCTAATCCCTGAGACGCAGGACATACTGCACCACCGCGACCAGGCCCTAATCCCTAAAACACAGGACATACTGCTCCCCCTGGACCAGGCCTAATCCCTGAGACGCAGGACATACTGCTCCCCCGGACCAGGCCCTAATCCCTGAGACATAAGACATACTGCTCCCAGCGGACCAGGCCCTAATCCCTGAGACGCAGGACATACTGCTCCCCCCAGACCAGGCCCTAATCCCTGAGACATAGGACATACTGCTCCCCCCGGACCAGGCCCTAATCCATGAGACGCAGGACACACTGATCTCCCCGGACCAGGCCCTAATCCCTGAGACGCAGGACATACTGCACCACCTGGACCAGGCCCTAATCCCTAAAACACAAGACATACTGCTCCTCCCCGGACCAGGCCCCTAATCCCTGAGACGCAGGACACACTGCTCCCCCGGACCAGGCCCTAATCCCTGAGACATAGGTCATACTGCTCCCCGGACCAGGCCCTAACCACTGAGACGCAGGACATACTGATCTCCCCGGACCAGGCCCTAATCCCTGAGACGCAGGACATACTGCACCACCGCGACCAGGCCCTAATCCCTAAAACACAGGACATACTGCTCCCCCTGGACCAGGCCCTAATCCCTGAGACGCAGGACATACTGCTCCCCCTGGACCAGGCCCTAATCCCTGAGACGCAGGGCATACTGCTCCCCCTGGACCAGGCCCTAATCCCTGAGATGCAGGACACACTGCTCCCCCTGGACCAGGCCCTAATCCCTGAGGCAGGGCATACTGCTCCCCCTGGACCAGTCCTTAATCCCTGAGGCAGGGCATACTGCTCCCCCTGGACCAGTCCTTAATCCCTGAGACGCAGGGCATACTGCTCCCCCGGACCAGTCCTTAATCCCTGAGACACAGGGCATACTGCTCCCCCTGGACCAGGCCGTAATCCTTGAGACGCAGGGCATACTGCTCCCCCGGACCAGTCCTTAATCCCTGAGACGCAGGGCATACTGCTCCCCTGGACCAGTCCTTAATCCCTGAGACGCAGGGCATGCTGCTCCCCCGGACCAGTCCTTAATCCCTGAGACACAGGGCATACTGCTCCCCCTGGACCAGGCCGTAATCCTTGAGACGCAGGGCATACTGCTCCCCCCGGACCAGGCCCTAATCCCTGAGACGCAGGACATACTGCACCACCGCGACCAGGCCCTAATCCCTAAAACACAGGACATACTGCTCCCCCTGTACCAGGCCCTAATCCCTGAGACGACAGGACATACTGCTCCCCCCAGACCAGGCCCTAATCCCTGAGACGCAGGACATACTGCACCACCTGGACCAGGCCCTAATCCCTAAAACACAAGACATACTGCTCCTCCCGGACCAGGCCCTTATCCCTGAGACGCAGGACACACTGCTCCCCCGGACCAGGCCCTAATCCCTGAAACATAGGACACACTGCTCCCCCGGACCAGGCCCTAACCACTGAGAGACGCAGGTCATACTGCACCACCGCGACCAGGCCCTAATCCCGAAAAACACAAGACATACTGCTCCCCCCGGACCAGGCCCTAATCCCTGAGACATAAGACATACTTCTCCCCCCGGACCAGGCCCTAATCCCTGAGACATAGGACATACTGCTCCCCCTGGACCAGGCCCTAATCCCTGAGAAGCAGGACATACTGCTCCCCCAGACCAGGCCCTAATCCCCTGAGACGCAGGACATACTGCTTTCCCCGGACAAGTCTCTAATCCCTGAGATGCAGGACATACTGCTCCACTCGGACCAGACCTAAACCCTGAGACAAAGGACATACTGCCCCACTCGGACCAGACCCTAATCCCTGAGGCAGGACATACTGCTACCCCCGGACCAGTCCTTAATCCCTGAGACATAGGACATACTGCTCCCCCGGACCAGGCTCGAACCCCTGAGATCACACTGATCTCCCCGACCAGGCCCTAATCCCTGAGACGCAGGACATACTGCACCACCCCAGGCCCTAATCCCTAAAACACAGGACATACTGCTCCCCCTGGACCAGGCCCTAATCCCTGAGACGCAGGACATACTGCTCCCCCCGGACCAGGCCCTAATCCCTGAGACATAAGACATACTGCTCCCCGCGGACCAGGCCCTAATCCCTGAGACGCAGGACATGCTGCTCCCCCCAGACCAGGCCCTAATCCCTGAGACATAGGACATACTGCTCCCCCCGGACCAGGCCCTAATCCATGAGACGCAGGACACACTGATCTCCCGGACCAGGCCCTAATCCCTGAGACGCAGGACATACTGCACCACCTGGACCAGGCCCTAATCCTAAAACACAAGACATACTGCTCCTCCCGGACCAGGCCCTAATCCCTGAGACGCAGGACACACTGCTCCCCGGACCAGGCCCTAATCCCTAAGACATAGGTCATACTGCCCCGACCAGGCCCTAACCACTGAGACGAGGACATACTGATCTCCCCTTGCCAGGCCCTAATCCCTGAGAGACGAGGACATCTGCACCACCGGACCAGGCCCTAACCACACAGGACATACTGCTCCCCCTGGACCAGCCCTACCCTGCAGGCATACTGCTCCCCCGGACCAGGCCCTAATCCCTGAGACAGCAGGGCATACTGCTCCCCTGGACCAGTCCTTAATCCCTGAGATGCAGGACACACTGCTCCCCCTGGTCCAGGCCCTAATCCCTGAGACGCAGGGCATACTGTCCCCCTGGACCAGTCCTTAATCCCTGAGACATACTGCTCCCCTGGACCAGTCCTTAATCCCTGAGACGCAGGGCATACTGCTCCCCGGACCAGTCCTTAATCCCTGAGACACAGGGCATACTGCCCCCCTGGACCAGGCCGTAATCCTTGGAGACGCAGGGCATACTGCTCCCCCGCCAGTCCTAATCCCTGGAGACGCAGGGCATACTGCTCCCCTGGACCAGGCCCTAATCCCTGGAGACGCATGAGGCATACTGCTCCCCCGGACCAGTCCAATCCCTGAGACCAGTCCCCCGGACCAGTTCCCTGAATCCTGCTCCCCCTGGACCAGGCTAATCCCACAGGACGCAGGGCATACCCAGCACCCTGGACCAGTCCTTAATCCCTGAGACGCAGGACACACTGCTCCCCCCGGACAGGCCCTAATCCCTGAGACGCAGGGCATACTGCTCCCCTGGACCAGTCCCTAATCCCTGAGACGCATGGGCATACTGCTCCCCCGGGCCAGTCCTTAATCCCTGAGACACAGGGCATACTGCTCCCCCTGGACCAGTCCTTAATCCCTGAGACGCAGGGCATACTGCTCCCCCTGGACCAGTCCTTAATCCCTGAGACGCAGGGCATACTGCTCCCCCGGGCCAGTCCTTAATCCCCTGGACCAGGGCAGCTCCCCCTGGACCAGTCCTTAATCCCTGAGACATAGGGCATACTGCTCCCCCTGGACCAGTCCTTAATCCCTGAGACGTAGGGCATCTGCTCCCCTGGACCAGGCCTTAATCCCGAGACTCAGGACAATCTTTTTTTTTAAATGACAATGTGGACAAGATCATGACACAGGACGCATATTACTGTAGCTCCAGGTATAAATGGGGCATCAGATGTGTGTCAGGTGACTTCCTTCCCATCTGCTGTCAGTTGTTTCCCATGCAGTGTTTTCCCATGCAATCAGAAGGCAGAGAAGGTCAGTGTGATTTCTGATGCAACCAAGAGGTTGAAGCGCGAGGCTAAACTTCTCCACTGTTTTGACCCCACAGCTAGTTTCACTTCTATAATAATATTGTGCATGTAATTACCCATTTTCTCTTGTCAATTCTGTGGAAGGACGCAGTCTACCACTTTGTTTAGAATCAAGTCTCAGGGACAGGGGTCTCTTGGGTAGTATTACATTTAATAACAATAAAAAACAATGCACAGTCAGCAGAAATAGCAGAAATAATGAGTCACCTCTTTCATTTCCACTCTGAGAGACAAACTGTTGAAACAGCTAAATATATCGCTGCCAATATTAGCCCCCGAACAAAGAATTGTTAAAGTAGAACTCAGAGTAGACAGTTGCAACACACGGATTGAGCTAATGCCGAATTAAAGAAGTAACAAGTAACATATAATGATTGAAGGAAAAAAATTCTCCTGACAGTTTAAAATGCTTCACCATTCACTGAGAAGAAGTGCTAGGATCGAAACAGGGATGGAGACGATTGCTCCCACTCTCACTGTGTGCCCTATGTACCTTTCCAAGGATGGAGATGCCATGTTCTGCTGTGGGTTATAGTCATAGTTTTTGTTTCAGGCATTGTGGTTGAAGAGAAAGTTGAAATAGAAAATGTATTTGCACAAGATTTGCATTTTGCAACATAAAAAAGATTTACGAAAGGCATTTATTTTTATGTACAATATTATGGTTGTATGTATCCTTAGCTTTGGCACACTGTGGATAAGATCTACTTCATACCAGCTACAGTACCTCGATTCTCTTGACAAGATCTATTACAGGGGCCTGTAGTGATGTCATAAAAGGGTGGCAGGTAGCTTAGCGCTTAAGAGCGTTGGCACAGTAACCGAAAGGTTGCTGGTTTGAACGAGCTGACTAGGTGATAAATCTGTCAATGTGCCCTCGAGCAAGGCACTAAACCCTAATTGCTCCTGTATGTCTCTCTGGATAAGAGCATCTGCTAAATGTAAACAATAAAATAAAGGATATTTTTCTTTAGACTGTATTGTTGTTTTGATCTGAATGTGCAATACAGGTTTATCCTCTTCATAACGATAATGATAGTGGTGGTTTATCATCTTCATAGACAGAGACAGTGGGTGTGCTGAGACAGTGGGTGTGCTGGGGCAGTAGACAGTGGTGGTGTTAAGGTCTGAGACAGTGGTCGGCTGAGACAGTGGTCGGCTGAGACAGTGGGTGTGCTGAGACAGTGGGTCTAGACTGGGTGTGCCTCTCCAGTGGGTGTGAGACTGCTGAGTGGGTGTGCTGCTGAGACACTGGGTGTGCTGAGACAGTGGGTGTGCTGAGACAGTGGTGTGCTGAGACAGTGGGTGTGCTGAGACAGTGGGTGTGCTGGGGCAGTGGGTGTGCTGAGACAGTGGTCTGCTGAGACAGTGGTCTGTGTGGTCGGCTGAGACAGTGGTCTGCTGAGACAATGGGTGTGCTGAGACAGTGGGTGTGCTGAGACAGTGGGTGTGCTGAGACAGTGGTCTGCTGAGACAATGGGTGTGCTGAGACAGTGGTCTGCTGAGACAATGGGTGTGCTGGAGACAGTGGGTGTGCTGAGACAGTGGGTGTGCTGAGACAGTGGGTGTGCTGAGACAGTGGGTGTGCTGGGACAGTGGGTGTGCTGAGACAGTGGTCTGCTGAGACAGTGGGTGTGCTGAGAGAGTGGTCTGCTGAGACAATGGGTGTGCTGAGAGAGTGGTCTGCTGAGACAATGGGTGTGCTGAGACAGTGGTCTGCTGAGACAGTGGGTGTGCTGAGACAGTGGGTGGCTGAGACAGTGGTCTGCTGAGATAGTGGTCTGCTGAGAGAGTGGTCTGCTGGAGACAGTGGGTGTGCTGAGACAGTGGGTGTGCTGGAGACAGTGGGTGTGCTGAGACAGTGGGTGTGCTGAGAGAGGTCTGCTGGGGCAATTGGGACAACAGTTGAACAACTGACAACAACAACATATTTATGTTTAAGAGCTCATCAAATAAGGTGACATTACAGATGTTTTCAAAATTATAACTATGGTCTTTACAGGCTTGTTGTTTCTCGAAAAAGTACATATTTTGCATAGTAGCGATGGCTTTTAATGATTTCACATGCATCAACGAATCAGAAGCCACAACTTTATATTCACAATTCCAGTTGTATATTCTCACCTTGTCGAACAATTAAACAAACGGTGTGCGTCAGGTCGGTGTGCGTCAGGTCGTTGTGCGTCAGGTCGGTGTGCGTCAGGTCGGTGTGCGTCAGGTCGGTGTGCGTCAGGTCGTTGTGCGTCAGGTCGTTGTGCGTCAGGTCGTTGTGCGTCAGGTCGGTGTGCGTCAGGTCGTTGTGCGTCAGGTCGTTGTGCGTCAGGTCGGTTGCGTCAGGTCGGGTGTGCGTCAGGGTCGGTGTGCGTCAGGTCGGTGTGCGTCAGGGTCGGTGAGGGTCAGGGTCGTTGTGCGTCAGGTCGGTGAGGGTCAGGTCGTTGTGCGTCAGGTCGGTGTGCGTCAGGTCGGTGTGCGTCAGGTCGGTGAGGGTCAGGTCGTTGTGCGTCAGGTCGGTGGCGTCAGGTCGGTGTGCGTCAGGTCGGTGAGCGTCAGGTCGTTGTGCGTCAGGTCGGTGTGCGTCGGGTCGTTGTGCGTCGGGTCGGTGTGCGTCAGGTCGTTGTGCGTCAGGTCGTTGTGCGTCAGGTCGGTGTGCGTCAGGTCGGTGTGCGTCAGGTCGGTGAGCGTCAGGTCGTTGTGCGTCAGGTCGCTTGAACAGTTATGGCAGCTTCACGCTGCAGTAGTACAGTCTCCCTCTTCTGGCGTTGTAGATAGTGAGAGAGACATCTTCTGCAGCTCCCTGATAACCTGGTAACCTCTGTCTGTAGGTCGTCCTGTAGGTCACCTCTACTCCGCTAGTATCGGTGACTGTGTTATCACAGCCGAACAGAGACGGCTCTGCTTCTCTTCCAGCACACCAGGGTCTCAGTATCATACCTGCAGGAGAAAGATACTGTCTCCCCGCAACATCATCCACTGTCTCCATGACGCCCTCACACACTGTGGGCAGGGAACGCCCTCACACACTGTGGGCAGGAACGCCCTCACACACTGTGGGCAGGAACGCCCTCACACACTGCGGGCGAACGCCCTCACACACTGCGGGCAGGAACGCCCTCACACACTGCGGGCAGGAACGCCCTCACACACTGCGGGCAGGAACGCCCTCACACACTGTGGGCAGAACGCCCTGGGCCACACTGCGGCAGGAACGCCCTCACACACTGCGGGCAGGAACGCCCTCACACACTGCGGGCAGGAACGCCCTCACACACTGTGGGCAGGAAACGCCCCCACACACTGTGGGCAGGAACGCCCTCACACACTGTGGGCAGGAACGCCTCACACACTGTGGGCAGGAACGCCCTCTCACACTGTGGGCAAACGCCCTCACACACTGCGGGCAGGAACGCCCCTCACACACTGTGGGCAGGAACGCCCTCACACACTGCGGGCAGGAACGCCCTCACACACTGTGGCAGGAACGCCCCCACACTTTGCCAGGGGAACCCTCACACACTGTGGGCAGGAACGCCCTCACACACTGTGGGCGGGGCACACACTGTGAAACGCCTCACACACTGTGGGCAGGAACGCCCTACAGGAACGCCCCCACACACCTGGCAAGGAACGCCCTCACACACCGCGGGCAGGAACGCCCTCACACACTGCGGGCAGGAACGCCCTCACACACTGCGGGCAGGAACGCCCTCACACACTGCGGGCAGGAACGCCCTCACACACTGCGGGCAGGAACGCCCTCACACACTGCGGGCAGGAACGCCCTCACACACTGCGGGCAGGAACGCCCTCACACACTGCAGGCAGGAAATACACAAGCACACATGTTCTGGACAAGAGGAATACCTATGTGAGAATGCTGTTCATCGACTACAGCTCGGCATTCAACACCATAGTACCCTCCAAGCTCGTCATCAAGCTCGAGACCCTGGGTCTCGACCCCGCCCTGTGCAACTGGGTACTGGACTTCCTGACGGGCCGCCCCCAGGTGGTGAGGGTAGGTAACAACATCTCCTCCCCGCTGATCCTCAACACTGGGGCCCCACAAGGGTGCGTTCTGAGCCCTCTCCTGTACTCCCTGTTCACCCACGACTGCGTGGCCACGCACGCCTCCAACTCAATCATCAAGTTTGCGGACGACACAACAGTGGTAGGCTTGATTACCAACAACGACGAGACGGCCTACAGGGAGGAGGTGAGGGCCCTCGGAGTGTGGTGTCAGGAAAATAACCTCACACTCAACGTCAACAAAACTAAGGAGATGATTGTGGACTTCAGGAAACAGCAGAGGGAACACCCCCTATCCACATCGATGGAACAGTAGTGGAGAGAGTAGCAAGTTTTAAGTTCCTCGGCATACACATCACAGACAAACTGAATTGGTCCACTCACACAGACAGCATCGTGAAGAAGGCGCAGCAGCGCCTCTTCAACCTCAGGAGGCTGAAGAAATTCGGCTTGTCACCAAAAGCACTCACAAACTTCTACAGAGGCACAATCGAGAGCATCCTGGCGGGCTGTATCACCGCCTGGTACGGCAACTGCTCCGCCCTCAACCGTAAGGCTCTCCAGAGGGTAGTGAGGTCTGCACAACGCATCATCGGGGGCAAACTACCTGCCCTCCAGGACACCTACACCACCCGATGTTACAGGAAGGCCATAAAGATCATCAAGGACATCTACCACCCGAGCCACTGCCTGTTCACCCCGCTATCATCCAGAAGGCGAGGTCAGTACAGGTGCATCAAAGCTGGGACCGAGAGACTGAAAAACAGCTTCTATCTCAAGGCCATCAGACTGTTAAACAGCCACCACTAACATTGAGTGGCTGCTGCCTACACACTGACACTGACTCAACTCCAGCCACTTTAATAATGGGAATTGATGGGAAATGTTGTAAATATATCACTAGCCACTTTAAACAATGCTACCTTATATAATGTTACTTACCCTACATTATTCATCTCATATGCATACCTATATACTGTACTCTATATCATCGACTGCATCCTTATGTAATACATGTATCACTAGCCACTTTAACTATGCCACTTTGTTTACATACTCATCTCACATGTATATACTGTACTCGATACCATCTACTGTATCTTGCCTATGCTGCTCTGTACCATCACTCATTCATATATCCTTATGTACATATTCTTTATCCCCTTACACTGTGTATAAGACAGTAGATTAGGAATTGTTAGTTAGATTACTTGTTGGTTATTACTGCATTGTCGGAACTAGAAGCACAAGCATTTCGCTACACTCGCATTAACATCTGCTAACCATGTGTATGTGACAAATAAAATTTGATTTGATTT
>NW_027016628.1:0-41140 GCF_036934945.1 Oncorhynchus masou masou | reverse complement strand
ACATGTGTGCTTGTGTATTTCCTGCCCGCAGTGTGTGAGGGCGTTCCTGCCTGCAGTGTGTGAGGGCGTTCCTGCCCACAGTGTGAGAGGGCGTTCCTGCCCACAGTGTGTGAGGGCGTTCCTGCCCGCAGTGTGTGAGGGCGTTCCTGCCCGCAGTGTGTGAGGGCGTTCCTGCCCGCAGTGGTGAGGGCGTTCCTGCCCACAGTGTGTGAGGGCGTTCCTGCCCACAGTGTGTGAGGGCGTCCTGCCCGCAGTGTGTGAGGGCGTTCCTGCCCGCAGTGTGTGAGGGCGTTCCTGCCCGCAGTGTGTGAGGGCGTTCCTGCCCGCAGTGTGTGAGGGCGTTCCTGCCCGCAGTGTGTGAGGGCGTTCCTGCCCGCAGTGTGAGGGCGTTCCTGCCCACAGTGTGTGAGGGCGTTCCTGCCCGCAGTGTGTGAGGGCGTTCCTGCCCGCAGTGTGTGAGGGCATTCCCTGCCCGCAGTGTGTGAGGGCGTTCCTGCCCGCAGTGTGTGAGGGCGTTCCTGCCCGCAGTGTGTGAGGGCGTTCCTGCCCGCAGTGTGTGAGGGCGTTCCTGCCCACAGTGTGTGAGGGCGTTCCTGCCCACAGTGTGTGAGGGCGTTCCTGCCCACAGTGTGTGAGGGCGTTCCTGCCCACAGTGTGTGAGGGCGTTCCCTGCCCACAGTGTGTGAGGGCGTTCCTGCCCACAGTGTGTGAGGGCGTTCCTGCCCGCAGTGTGTGAGGGCGTTCCTGCCCGCAGTGTGTGAGGGCGTTCCTGCCCGCAGTGTGTGAGGGCGTTCCTGCCCACAGTGTGTGAGGGCGTTCCTGCCTGCAGTGTGTGAGGGCGTTCCCTGCCCACAGTGTGTGAGGGCGTTCCTGCCCGCAGTGTGAGGGCGCCCTGCCTGCAGTGTGAGGGCGTTCCTGCCCGCAGTGTGTGAGGGCGTTCCTGCCCACAGTGTGTGAGGGCGTTCCTGCCCACAGTGTGTGAGGGCGTTCCTGCCCGCAGTGTGTGAGGGCGTTCCTGCCCGCAGTGTGTGAGGACGTTCCTGCCCGCCCAGTGTGTGAGGGCGTTCCTGCCCACAGTGTGTGAGGGCGTTCCTGCCCGCAGTGTGTGAGGGCGTCATGGAGACAGTGGATGATGTTGCGGGAGGACAGTATCTTTCTCCTGCAGGTATGATACTGAGACCCTGGTGTGCTGGGGGAAGAGAAGCAGAGCCGTCTCTGTTCGGCTGTGATAACACAGTCACCGATACTAGCGGAGTAGAGGTGACCTACAGGACGACCTACAGACAGAGGTTACCAGGTTATCAGGGGAGCTGCAGAGAGATGTCTCTCTCACTATCTACAACGCCAGAGAGGGAGACTGTACTACTGCCGCGTGGAGCTGCCAGAACTGTTCAACGACCTGACGCACACCGACCTGACGCTCACCGACCTGACGCACACCGACCTGACGCACACCGACCTGACGCACAACGACCTGACGCACAACGACCTGACGCACACCGACCTGACGCACAACGACCTGACGCACACCGACCTGACGCACAACGACCTGACGCTCACCGACCTGGACGCACACCGACCTGACGCACACCGACCTGACGCACAACGACCTGACCTCACCGACCTGACGCACACCGACCTGACGCACACCGACCTGACGCACAACGACCTGACCCTCACCGACCTGACGCACAACGACCTGACCTCACCGACCTGACGCACACCGACCTGACGCACACCGACCTGACGCACACCGACCTGACGCACACCGACCTGACGCACACCGACCTGACGACACCGACCTGACGCACAACGACCTGACGCACACGACCTGACGCACACCGACCTGACGCTCACCGACCTGACGCACACCGACCTGACGCTCACCGACCTGACGCACAACGACATGACGCACACCGACCTGACGCACACCGTTTGTTTAATTGTTCGACAAGGTGAGAATATACAACTGGAATTGTGAATATAAAGTTGTGGCTTCTGATTCGTTGATGCATGTGAAATCATTAAAAGCCATCGCTACTATGCAAAATATGTACTTTTTCGAGAAACAACAAGCCTGTAAAGACCATAGTTATAATTTTGAAAACATCTGTAATGTCACCTTATTTGATGAGCTCTTAAACATAAATATGTTGTTGTTGTCCAGTTGTTCCAACTGTTGTCCCAATTGCCCCAGCAGACCCACTGTCTCAGCACACCCATTGTCTCAGCACACCCACTGTCTCAGCAGACCACTGTCTCAGCACACCCACTGTCTCAGCACACCCACTGTCTCAGCAGACCACTGTCTCAGCACACCCACTGTCTCAGCAGACCACTGTCTCAGCACACCCATTGTCTCAGCACACCCACTGCCCCAGCACACCCACTGCCCCAGCACACCCACTGTCTCAGCACACCCACTGCCCCAGCACACCCACTGTCTCACACCAGAGAGGAGTAGACAAGGTATGTGACCTTAACACCACCACTATCATTATCGTTATGAAGATGATAAACCTGTATTGCACATTCAGATCAAAACAACAATACAGTCTAAAGAAAAATATCCTTTATTTTATTGTTTTACATTTAGCAGATGCTCTTATCCAGAGAGACATACAGGAGCAATTAGGGTTTAGTGCCTTGCTCGAGGGCACATTGACAGATTTATCACCTAGTCAGCTCGGGGGTTCAAACCAGCAACCTTTCGGTTACTGTGCCAACGCTCTTAAGCGCTAAGCTACCTGCCACCCTTTATGACATCACTACAGGCCCCTGTAATAGATCTTGTCAAGAGAATCGAGGTACTGTAGCTGGTATGAAGTAGATCTTATCCACAGTGTGCCAAAGCTAAGGATACATACAACCATAATGTTGTACATAAAAATAAATGCCTTTCGTAAATCTTTTTATGTTGCAAAATGCAAATCTTGTGCAAATACATTTTCTATTTCAACTTTCTCTTCAACCACAATGCCTGAAACAAAAACTATGAGTATAACCCACAGCAGAACATGGCATCTCCATCCTTGGAAAGGTATATAGGGCACACAGTGAGAGTGGGAGCAATCGTCTCCATCCCTGTTTCCTAGCACTTCTTCTCAGTGAATGGTGAAGCATTTTTAAACTGTCAGGAGAATTACAATTTTTTTCCTTCAATCATTATATGTTACTTGTTACTTTAATTCGGGCATTAGCTCAATCCGTGTGTTGCAACTGTCTACTCTGAGTTCTACTTTTAACAATTCTTTGTTCGGGGGCTAATATTGGCAGCGATATATTTAGCTGTTTCAACAGTTTGTCTCTCAGAGTGGAAGTGAAAGAGGTGACTCATTATTTCTGCTATTTCTGCTGACTGTGCATTGTTTTTTATTGTTATTAAATGTAATACTACCCAAGAGACCCCTGTCCCTGAGACTTGATTCTAAACAAAGTGGTAGACTGCGTCCTTCCACAGAATTGACAATAGAAAATGGGTAATTACATGCACAATATTATTATAGAAGTGAAACTAGCTGTGGGGTCAAAACAGTGGAGAAGTTTAGCCTCGCTTCAACCTCTTGGTTGCGTCAGAAATCACACTGACCTTCTCTGCCTTTCTGATTGCATGGGAAAACACTGCATGGGAAACAACTGACAGCAGATGGGAAGGAAGTCACCTGACACACATCTGATGCCCCATTTATACCTGGAGCTACAGTAATATGCGTCCTGCGTCATGATCTTGTCCACATTGTCATTTAAAAAAAAAGATTGTCCTGCGTCTCAGGATTAAGGACTGGTCCAGGGGGAGCAGTATGCCCTGCGTCTCAGGGATTAAGGACTGGTCCGGGGGAACAGTATGCCCTGCGTCTCAGGGATTAAGGACTGGTCCGGGGGAACAGTATGCCCTGCGTATCAGGGATTAAGGACTGGTCCGGGGGAGCAGTATGCCCCTGCCTCAGGGATTAAGGACTGGTCCAGGGGGAGCAGTATGCCCTGCCTCAGGGATTAAGGACTGGTCCAGGGGGAGCAGTATGCCCTGCGTCTCAGGGATTAAGGACTGGTCCAGGGGGAGCAGTATGCCCTGCGTCTCAGGGATTAAGGACTGGTCCAGGGGGAGCAGTATGCCCTGCGCCTCAGGGATTAAGGACTGGTCCGGGGGAGCAGTATGCCCTGCGTCTCAGGGATTAAGGACTGGTCCGGGGGAAAGCAGTATGCCCTGCGTCTCAGGGATTAAGGACTGGTCCGGGGGAGCAGTATGCCCTGCGTCTCAGGGATTAAGGACTGGTCCAGGGGAGCAGTATGCCCTGCGTCTCAGGGATTAAGGACTGGCCGGGGGGAGCAGTATGCCCATGCGTCTCAGGGATTAAGGACTGGTCCAGGGGAGCAGTATGCCCTGCGTCTCAGGGATTAAGGACTGGTCCGGGGGAGCAGTATGCCCTGCGTCTCAGGGATTAAGGACTGGTCCGGGGGAGCAGTATGCCCTGCGTCTCAGGGATTAAGGACTGGTCCGGGGGGAGCAGTATGCCCTGCGTCTCAGGGATTAAGGACTGGTCCGGGGGGAGCAGTATGCCCTGCGTCTCAGGGATTAGGGCCTGGTCCAGGGGGAGCAGTATGCCCTGTGTCTCAGGGATTAAGGACTGGTCCGGGGGGAGCAGTATGGCCTGTGTCTCAGGGATTAAGGGACTGGTCCGGGGAGCAGTATGCCCTGCGTCTCAGGGATTAGGGCCTGGTCCAGGTGGAGCAGTGTGTCCTGCGTCTCAGGGATTAAGGACTGGTCCAGGGGGAGCAGTATGCCCTGCGTCTCAGGGATTAGGCCCTGGTCCAGGGGGAGCAGTATGTCCTGCGTCTCAGGGATTAGGGCCTGGTCTGGGGGGAGCAGTATGTCCATGCCTCAGGGATTAAGGCCTGGTCTGGAGGGAGCAGTATGTCCTGCTTCTCAGGGATTAGGGCCTGGTCCGGGGAGATGAGTGTGACCTGCGTCTCAGTGGTTAGGGCCTGGTCCGGGGGAGCAGTATGTCCTATGTCTCAGGGATTAGGGCCTGGTCCGGGGGAGCAGTGTGTCCTGCGTCTCAGGGATTAGGGCCTGGTCCGGGGGGAGCAGTGTGTCCTGCGTCTCAGGGATTAAGGACTTGTCCGGGGAGCAGTATGTCCTGCGTCTCAGGGATTAGGGCCTGGTCCAGGGGGAGCAGTATGTCCTGTGTTTTAGGGATTAGGGCCTGGTCGCGGTGGTGCAGTATGTCCTGCGCCTCAGGGATTAGGGCCTGGTCCGGGGAGATCAGTGTGACCTGCGTCTCAGGGGTTCGGGCCTGGTCCGGGGAGAGCAGTATGTCCTATGTCTCAGGGATTAAGGACTGGTCCGGGGGAGCAGTATGTCCTATGCGTCTCAGGGATTAGGGCCTGGTCCGGGAGATCAGTGTGTCCTACGTCTCATGGATTAGGGCCTGATCCGGGGGGAGCAGTATGTCCTATGTCTCAGGGATTAGGGCCTGGTCTGGGGGGAGCAGTATGTCCTGCGTCTCAGGGATTAGGGCCTGGTCCGCGGGGAGCAGTATGTCCTGCGTCTCAGGGATTAGGGCCTGGTTTGGGGGGAGCAGTATGTCCTCGTCTCAGGGATTAGGGCCTGGACCAGGGGAGCAGTATGTCCTGTGTCTCAGGGATTAGGGTCTGGTCCGAGTGGAGCAGTATGTCCTGCGTCTCAGGGATTAGAGCCTGGTCTGGGGGGAGCAGTATGTCCTGCGTCTCAGGGATTAGGGCCTGGTCCAGGGGGAGCAGTATGTCCTGTGTTTTAGGGATTACGGCCTGGTCGCGGTGGTGCAGTATGCCCTGCCGTCTCAGGGATTAAGGACTGGTCCGGGGGAGCAGTATGCCCTGCGTCTCAGGGATTAGGGCCTGGTCCAGGGGGAGCAGTATGCCCTGTGTCTCAGGGATTAAGGACTGGTCCGGGGGAGCAGTATGGCCTGTGTCTCAGGGATTAAGGACTGGTCCGGGGGAGCAGTATGCCCTGCGCCTCAGGGATTAGGGCCTGGTCCAGGGGGAGCAGTGTGTCCTGCGTCTCAGGGATTAAGGACTGGTCCAGGGGGAGCAGTATGCCCTGCCTCAGGGATTAGGCCCTGGTCCAGGGGAGCAGTATGTCCTGCGTCTCAGGGATTAGGGCCTGGTCTGGGGGAGCAGTATGTCCTGCGTCTCAGGGATTAAGGCCTGGTCTGGAGGGAGCAGTATTTCCTGCTTCTCAGGGATTAGGGCCTGGTCCGGGGAGATCAGTGTGACCTGCGTCTCAGTGGTTAGGGCCTGGTCCGGGGGAGCAGTATGTCCTATGTCTCAGGGATTAGGGCCTGGTCCGGGGAGCAGTGTGTCCTGCGTCTCAGGGATTAGGGCCTGGTCCGGGGGAGCAGTGTGTCCTGCCCTCAGGGATTAAGGACTTGTCCGGGGAGCAGTATGTCCTGCGTCTCAGGGATTAGGGCCTGGTCCAGGGGGAGCAGTATGTCCTGTGTTTTAGGGATTACGGCCTGGTCGCGGTGGTGCAGTATGTCCTGCGTCTCAGGGATTAGGCCTGGTCCGGGGAGATCAGTGTGACCTGCGTCTCAGGGGTTCGGGCCTGTTCCAGGGGGAGCAGTATGTCCTGTGTTTTAGGGATTAGGGCCTGGTCGCGTTGGTGCAGTATGTCCTGCATCTCAGGGATTAGGGCCTGGTCCGGGAGAGATCAGTGTGACCTGCGTCTCAGGGTTCGGGCCTGGTCCGGGAGAGCAGTATGTCCTATGTCTCAGGGATTAAGGACTGGTCCGGGGGAGCAGTATGTCCTGCGTCTCAGGGATTAGGGCCTGGTCCGGGGAGATCAGTGTGTCCTGCGTCTCATGGATTAGGGCCTGATCCGGGGGGCAGTATGTCCTATGTCTCAGGGATTAGGGCCTGGTCTGGGGGGAGCAGTATGTCCTGCGCCCTCAGGGATTAGGGCCTGGTCCGGGGGGAGCAGTATGTCCTGCCTCAGGGATTAAGGCCAGGTTTGGGGGGAGCAGTATGTCCTGCGTCTCAGGGATTAGGGCCTGGGTCCAGGGGGAGCAGTATGTCCTGTGTCTCAGGGATTAGGGTCTGGTCCGAGTGGAGCAGTATGTCCTGCGTCTCAGGGATTAGAGCCTGGTCTGGGGGGAGCAGTATGTGCTGCGTCTCAGGGATTAAGGCCTGGTCTGGAGGGAGCAGTATGTCCTGCTTCTCAGGGATTAGGGCCTGGTCGCGGTGGTGCAGTATGTCCTGCATCGTCTCAGGGATTAGGGCCTGGTCAGGGGAGATCAGTGTGACCTGCGTCTCAGGGGTTCGGGCCTGGTCCGGGGAGAGCAGTATGTCCTATGTCTCAGGGATTAAGGACTGGTCCGGGGGAGCAGTATGTCCTGCGTCTCAGGGATTAGGGCCTGGTCGGGGGAGATCAGTGTGTCCTGCGTCTCATGGATTAGGGCCTGATCCGGGGGAGCAGTATGTCCTATGTCTCAGGGATTAGGGCCTGGTCTGGGGGAGCAGCATGTCCTGCGTCGGTGGGATTAGGGCCTGGTCCGCGGGGAGCGGTATGTCCTGCGTCTCAGGGATTAGGGCCTGGTTTGGGGGGAGCAGTATGTCCTGCGTCTCAGGGATTAGGGCCTGGTCCAGGGGGAGTAGTATGTCCTGTGTCTCAGGGATTAGGGTCTGGTCCGAGTGGAGCAGTATGTCCTGCGCCTCAGGGATTAGAGCCTGGTCTGGGGGGAGCAGTATGTCCTCCTCAGGGATTAAGGCCTGGTCTGGAGGGAGCAGTATGTCCTGCTTCTCAGGGATTAGGGCCTGGTCCAGGGGAGCAGTATGTCCTGCGTCTCAGGGATTAAGTCCTGGTTTGGGGGGAGCAGTATGTCCTGCTTCTCAGGGAATAAGGACTGGTCCGGTTGGAGCAGTATGTCCTGCGTCTCAGGGATTAGGGCCTGGTCCGGGGGAGCAGTATGTCCTGCGTCTCAGGGATTAGGGCCTGGTCCGGGGGGAGCAGTATGTCCTGCGTCTCAGGGATTCGGGCCTGGTCCCGGTGGAGAAGTATGTCGTGCGTCTCAGGGATTAGGGCCTGGTCCGGGGAGATCAGTGTGACCTGCGTCTCAGTGGTTAGGGCCTGGTCCGGGGGGAGCAGTATGTCCTATGTCGCAGGGATTAGGGCCTGGTCCGGGGGAGCAGTGTGTCCTGCATCTCAGGGATTAGGGCCTGGTCCAGGGGGAGCAGTATGTCCTGTGTTTTAGGGATTAGGGCCTGGTCGCGGTGGTGCAGTATGTCCTGCGTCTCAGGGATTAGGGCCTGGTCCGGGGAGATCAGTGTGACCTGCGTCTCAGGGGTTCGGGCCTGGTCCGGGAGAGCAGTATGTCCTATGTCTCAGGGATTAAGGACTGGTCCGGGGGGAGCAGTATGTCCTGCGTCTCAGGGATTAGGGTCTGGTCCGAGTGGAGCAGTATGTCCTTTGTCTCAGGGTTTAGGGTCTGGTCCGAGTGGAGCAGTATGTCCTGCATCTCAGGGATTAGAGCTTTGTCTGGGGGAGCAGTATGTCCTGCTTCTCAGGGATTAAGGACTGGTCCGTGGAAAGCAGTATGTCCTGCGTCTCAGGGATTAGGGCCTGGTCTGGGGGGAGCAGTATGTCCTGCGTCTCAGGGATTAAGGCCTGGTCTGGGGGGAGCAGTATGTCCTGCTTCTCAGGGATTAAGGACTGGTCCGGGGGGAGCAGTGTGTCCTGCGTCTCAGGGATTAGGGCCTGGTCCAGGGGGAGCAGTATGTCCTGCGTCTCAGGGATTAGGGCCTGGTCCGGGGGGAGCAGTATGTCTTATGTCTTAGGGATTAGGGTCTGGTCCTGGGGTAGCAGTATGTCCTGCATCTCAGGGATTAAGGACTGGTCCGGGGGGGAGCAGTATGTCCTGCGTCTCAGGGATTAGGGCCTGGTCCAGGCGGAGCAGTATGTCCTGCGTCTCAGGGATTAGGGCCTGGTCCGCGGGGAGTATGTCCCGCGTCCCAGCGATTAGGGCCTAGTCTGGGGGAGCAGTATGTCCTGCTTCTCAGGGATTAAGGACTGGTCCGGGGAGCAGTATGTCCTGCGTCTCAGGGATTAGGGCCTGTTCCGGGTGGAGCAGTATGTCCTGCGTCTCAGGGATTAGGGCCTGTTCCGGGTGGAGCAGTATGTCCTGTGTTTTAGGGATTAGGGCCTGGTCGCGGTGGTGCAGTATGTCCTGCGTCTCAGGGATTAGGGCCTGGTCCGGGGAGATCAGTGTGACCTGCGTCTCAGGGGTTAGGGCCTGGTCCAGGGGGAGCAGTATGTCCTATGTCTCAGGGATTAGGGCCTGGTCCGGGGGAGCAGTGTGTCCTGCGCCTCAGGGATTAGGGTCTGGTCCGAGTGGAGCAGTATGTCCTTTGTCTCAGGGTTTAGGGTCTGGTCCGAGTGGAGCAGTATGTCCTGCATCTCAGGGATTAGAGCTTTGTCTGGGGGAGCAGTATGTCCTGCTTCTCAGGGATTAAGGACTGGTCCGTGGAAAGCAGTATGTCCTGCGTCTCAGGGATTAGGGCCTGGTCCAGGGGGAGCAGTATGTCCTGCGTCTCAGGGATAAGGGCCTGGTCTGCGGGGAGCAGTATGTCCCGCGTCCCAGCGATTAGGGCCTAGTCTGGGGGAGCAGTATGTCCTATGTCTCAGGGATTAGGGCCTGGTCCGGGGGAGCAGTGTGTCCTGGTCTCAGGGATTAGGGTCTGGTCCGAGTGGAGCAGTATGACCTTTGTCTCAGGGTTTAGGGTCTGGTCCGAGTGGAGCAGTATGTCCTGCATCTCAGGGATTAGAGCCTGGTCTGGAGTGAGCAGTGTGTCCTGCGTCTCAGGGATTAAGGACTGGTCCGGGGGAGCAGTAGGTGCTGCGTCTCAGGGATTAGGGTCTGGTCGAGTGGAGCAGTATGTCCTGCATCTCAGGGTTTAGGGTCTGGTCCGAGTGTAGCAGTATGTCCATGCCTCAGGGATTAGAGCCATGTCTGGGGGAGCAGTATGTCCTGCGTCTCTCAGGGATTAAGGCCTGGTCTGGAGGGAGCAGTATGTCCTGCTTCTCAGGGATTAGGGCCTGGTCCAGGGGGAGCAGTATGTCCTGCGTCTCAGTGATTAAGTCCTGGTTTGGGGGAGCAGTATGTCCTGCTTCTCAGGGATTAAGGACTGGTCTGGTTGGAGCAGTATGTCCTGCGTCTCAGGGATTAGGGCCTGGTCTGGGGGGAGCAGTATGTCCTGCGTCTCAGGGATTAAGGCCTGGTCTGGAGGGAGCAGTATGTCCTGCTTCTCAGGGATTAGGGCCTGGTCTCGGTGGAGAAGTATGTTGGGCCTCAGGGATTAGGGCCTGGTCAGGGGGAGATCAGTGTGACCTGCGCCTCAGTGGTTAGGGCCTGGTCCGGGGAGCAGTATGTCCTGCGTCTCAGGGATTAGGGCCTGGTCCGGGGGGAGCAGTATGTCCTGCGTCTCAGGGATTAAGGCCTGGTCTGGAGGGAGCAGTATTTCCTGCTTCTCAGGGATTAGGGCCTGGTCCGGGGAGATCAGTGTGACCTGCGTCTCAGTGGTTAGGGCCTGGTCCGGGGGGAGCAGTATGTCCTATGTCGAAGGGATTAGGGCCTGGTCCTGGGGGAGCAGTGTGTCCTGCGTCTCAGGGATTAGGGCCTGGTCCGGGGGGAGCAGTGTGTCCTGCGTCTCAGGGATTAAGGACTGGTCCGGGGGTAGCAGTATGTCCTGCGTCTCAGGGATTAGGGTCTGGTCCGAGTGGAGCAGTATGTCCTGTGTTTTAGGGATTACGGCCTGGTCGCGGTGGTGCAGTATGTCCTGCGTCTCAGGGATTAGGGCCTGGTCCGGGGGAGATCAGTGTGACCTGCGTCTCAGGGGTTCGGGCCTGTTCCAGGGGGAGCAGTATGTCCTGTGTTCAGGGATTAGGGCCTGGTCGCGTTGGTAGCAGTATGTCCTGCATCTCAGGGATTAGGGCCTGGTCCGGGAGAGATCAGTGTGACCTGCGTCTCAGGGGTTCGGGCCTGGTCCGGGGGAGAGCAGTATGTCCTATGTCTCAGGGATTAAGGACTGGTCCGGGGGGAGCAGTATGTCCTGCGTCTCAGGGATTAGGGCCTGGTCCGGGAGATCAGTGTGTCCTGCGTCTCATGGATTAGGGCCTGATCCGGGGGGCAGTATGTCCTATGTCTCAGGGATTAGGGCCTGGTCTGGGGGGAGCAGTATGTCCTGCGTCTCAGGGATTAGGGCCTGGTCCGGGGGAGCAGTATGTCCTGCGTCTCAGGGATTAAGGCCAGGTTTGGGGGAGCAGTATGTCCTGCGTCTCAGGGATTAGGGCCTGGTCCAGGGGGAGCAGTATGTCCTGTGTCTCAGGGATTAGGGTCTGGTCCGAGTGGAGCAGTATGTCCTGCGTCTCAGGGATTAGAGCCTGGTCTGGGGGAGCAGTATGTGCTGCGTCTCAGGGATTAAGGCCTGGTCTGGAGGGAGCAGTATGTCCTGCTTCTCAGGGATTAGGGCCTGGTCGCGGTGGTGCAGTATGTCCTGCGTCTCAGGGATTAGGCCTGGTCCGGGAGATCAGTGTGACCTGCGTCTCAGGGGTTCGGGCCTGGTCCGGGAGAGCAGTATGTCCTATGTCTCAGGGATTAAGGACTGGTCCGGGGAGCAGTATGTCCTGCGTCTCAGGGATTAGGGCCTGGTCCGGGGAGATCAGTGTGTCCTGCGTCTCATGGATTAGGGCCTGATCCGGGGGGAGCAGTATGTCCTATGTCTCAGGGATTAGGGCCTGGTCTGGGGAGCAGTATGTCCTGCGTCTCAGGGATTAGGGCCTGGTCCGCGGGGAGCAGTATGTCCTGCGTCTCAGGGATTAGGGCCTGGTTTGGGGGGAGCAGTATGTCCTGCGTCTCAGGGATTAGGGCCTGGTCCAGGGGGAGCAGTATGTCCTGTGTCTCAGGGATTAGGGCCTGATCCGGGTGAAGCAGTATGTCCTGTGTCTCAGGTATTAGGGCCTGGTCCGGGGGGAGCAGTATGTCCTGCGTCTCAGGGATTAAGGCCTGGTCTGGAGGGAGCAGTATGTCCTGCTTCTCAGGGATTAGGGCCTGGTCCAGGGGGAGCAGTATGTCCTGCGTCTCTCAGGGATTAAGTCCTGGTTTGGGGGGAGCAGTATGTCCTGCTTCTCAGGGAATAAGGACTGGTCCGGTTGGAGCAGTATGTCCTGCGTCTCAGGGATTAGGGCCTGGTCTGGGGGGAGCAGTATGTCCTGCGTCTCAGGGATTAAGGCCTGGTCTGGAGGGAGCAGTATGTCCTGCTTCTCAGGGATTAGGGCCTGGTCTCGGTGGAGAAGTATGTTGTGCGTCCAGGGATTAGGGCCTGGTCCGGGGAGATCAGTGTGACCTGCGTCTCAGTGGTTAGGCCTGGTCCGGGGGAGCAGTATGTCCTATGTCTCAGGGATTAGGGCCTGGTCCGGGGGAGCAGTGTGTCCTGCGTCTCAGGGATTAGGGCCTGGTCCAGGGGGAGCAGTATGTCCTGCGTCTCAGGGATTAGGGCCTGGTCGCGGTGGTGCAGTATGTCCTGCGTCTCAGGGATTAGGGCCTGGTCCGGGGAGATCAGTGTGACCTGCGTCTCAGGGGTTCGGGTCTGGTCCGGGGGGAGCAGTATGTCCTATGTCTCAGGGATTAAGGATTGGTCCGGTGGGAGCAGTATGTCCTGCGTCTCAGGGATTAGAGTCTGGTCCGAGTGGGGCAGTATGTCCTTTGTCTCAGGGTTTAGGGTCTGGTCCGAGTGGAGCAGTATGTCCTGCTTCTCAGGGATTAGAGACTTGTCTGGGGAGCAGTATGTCCTGCTTCTCAGGGATTAAGGACTGGTCCGGGGAAAGCAGTATGTCCTGCGTCTTGAGGGATTAGGGCCTGGTCCAGGGGGACTAGTATGTCCTGCGTCTCAGGGATTAAGACCTGGTCTGGGGGGAGCAGTATGTCCTGCTTCTCAGGGATGAAGGACTGGTCTGGGGGAGCAGTGTGTCCTGCATCTCAGGGATTAGGGCCTGGTCCAGGGGGAGCAGTATGTCCTGCGTCTCAGGGATTAGGGCCTGGTCCGGGGGAGCAGTATGTCTTATGTCTTAGGGATTAGGGTCTGGTCCTGGGGTAGCAGTATGTCCTGCATCTCAGGGATTAAGGACTGGTCCGGGGGGGAGCAGTATGTCCTGCGTCTCAGGGATTAGGGCCTGGTCCAGGGGGAGCAGTATGTCCTGCGTCTCAGGGATTAGGGCCTGGTCCGCGGGGAGCAGTATGTCCCGCGTCCCAGCGATTAGGGCCTAGTCTGGGGGGAGCAGTATGTCCTGCTTCTCAGGGATTAAGGACTGGTCCGGGGGGTATGTCCTGCGTCTCAGGGATTAGGGCCTGTTCCGGTGGAGCAGTATGTCCTGCGTCTCAGGGATTAGGGCCTGTTCCGGGTGGAGCAGTATGTCCTGTGTTTTAGGGATTAGGGCCTGGTCGCGGTGGTGCAGTATGTCCTGCGTCTCAGGGATTAGGGCCTGGTCCGGGAGATCAGTGTGACCTGCGTCTCAGGGGTTAGGGCCTGGTCCGGGGGGAGCAGTATGTCCTATGTCTCAGGGATTAAGGACTGGTCCGGGGGGAGCAGTATGTCCTGCGTCTCAGGGATTAGGGTCTGGTCCGAGTGGAGCAGTATGTCCTTTGTCTCAGGGTTTAGGGTCTGGTCCGAGTGGAGCAGTATGTCCTGCATCTCAGGGATTAGAGCCTTGTCTGGGGGGAGCAGTATGTCCTGCATCTCAGGGATTAAGGACTGGTCCGGGGAAAGCAGTATGTCCTGCGTCTCAGGGATTAGGGCCTGGTCCAGGGGAGCAGTATGTCCAGGGGATAAGGGCCTGGTCTGCGGGGAGCAGGGATTAGGGCCTAGTCTGGGGGAGCAGTATGTCCTATGTCTCAGGGATTAGGGCCTGGTCCGGGGGAGCAGTGTGTCCTGCGTCTCAGGGATTAGGGTCTGGTCCGAGTGGAGCAGTATGACCTTTGTCTCAGGGTTTAGGGTCTGGTCCGGGTGGAGCAGTATGTCCTGCATCTCAGGGATTAGAGCCTGGTCTGAGCAGGTCTCAGGGATTAAGGACTGGTCCGGGGGAGCAGTAGTCTCAGGGATTAGGGTCTGTCCGAGTGGAGCAGTATGTCCTGCATCTCAGGGTTTAGGGTCTGGTCCGAGTGTAGCAGTATGTCCTGTCTCAGGGATTAGAGCCATGTCTGGGGGGGAGCAGTATGTCCTGCGTCTCAGGGATTAAGGCCTGGTCTGGAGGGAGCAGTATGTCCTGCTTCTCAGGGATTAGGGCCTGGTCCAGGGGAGCAGTATGTCCTGCCTCAGTGATTAAGTCCTGGTTTGGGGAGCAGTATGTCCTGCTTCTCAGGGATTAAGGACTGGTCCGGTTGGAGCAGTATGTCCTGCGTCTCAGGGATTAGGGCCTGGTCTGGGGGGAGCAGTATGTCCTGCGTCTCAGGGATTAAGGCCTGGTCTGGAGGAGCAGTATGTCCTGCTTCTCAGGGATTAGGGCCTGGTCTCGGTGGAGAAGTATGTTGTGCGCTCTCAGGGATTAGGGCCTGGTCCGGGGAGAGTGTGACCTGCGTCTCAGTGGTTAGGGCCTGGTCCGGGGGAGCAGTATGTCCTATGTCTCAGGGATTAGGGCCTGGTCCGGGGAGCAGTGTGTCCTGCATCTCAGGGATTAGGGCCTGGTCCGGGGGAGCAGTGTGTCCTGCCTCAGGGATTAAGGACTTGTCCGGGGGAGCAGTATGTCCTGTCAAGGATTAGGGCCTGGTCCAGGGGGAGCAGTATGTCCTGTGTTTTAGGGATTAGGGCCTGGTCGTTGTGGTGCAGTATGTCCTGCGTCTCAGGGATTAGGGCCTGGTCCGGGAGATCAGTGTGACCTGCGTCTCAGGGGTTCGGGCCTGGTCCGGGGAGAGCAGTATGTCCTATGTCTCAGGGATTAAGGACTGGTCCGGGGGAGCAGTATGTCCTGGTCTCAGGGATTAGAGTCTGGTCCGGAGTGGGGCAGTATGTCCTTTGTCTCAGGGTTTAGGGTCTGGTCCAGTGGAGCAGTATGTCCTGCTTCTCAGGGATTAGAGACTTGTCTGGGGGAGCAGTATGTCCTGCTTCTCAGGGATTAAGGACTGGTCCGGGAAAGCAGTATGTCCTGCGTCTCAGGGATTAGGGCCTGGTCCGGGGGGAGCAGTATGTCCTGCGTCTCAGGGATTAAGGCCTGGTCTGGGGGGAGCAGTATGTCCTGCTTCTCAGGGATTAAGGACTGGTCCGGGGGGAGCAGTGTGTCCTGCGTCTCAGGGATTAGGGCCTGGTCCAGGGGGAGCAGTATGTCCTGCGTCTCAGGGATTAGGGCCTGGTCCGGGGAGCAGTATGTCTTATGTCTTAGGGATTAGGGTCTGGTCCTGGGTAGCAGTTTTTCCTATGTCTCAGGGATTAAGGACTGGTCCGGGGGAGCAGTATGTCCTGCGTCTCAGGGATTAGGGCCTGGTCCAGGCGGAGCAGTATGTCCTGCGTCTCAGGGATTAGGGCCTGGTCCCGGGGAGCAGTATGTCCCAGCGTCCCAGCGATTAGGGCCTAGTCTGGGGGAGCAGTATGTCCTGCTTCTCAGGGATTAAGGACTGGTCCGGGGGAGCAGTATGTCCTGCGTCTCAGGGATTAGGGCCTGTTCCGGGTGGAGCAGTATGTCCTGTGTTTTAGGTATTAGGGCCTGGTCGCGGTGGTGCAGTATGTCCTGCGTCTCAGGGATTAGGGCCTGGTCCGGGGGAGATCAGTGTGACCTGCGTCTCAGGGGTTAGGGCCTGGTCCAGGGGGAGCAGTATGTCCTATGTCTCAGGGATTAGGCCTGGTCCGGGGAGCAGTGTGTCCTGCGTCTCAGGGATTAGGGTCTGGTCCGAGTGGAGCAGTATGTCCTTTGTCTCAGGGTTTAGGGTCTGGTCCGAGTGGAGCAGTATGTCCTGCATCTCAGGGATTAGAGCCTTGTCTGGGGGGAGCAGTATGTCCTGCTTCTCAGGGATTAAGGACTGGTCCGGGGAAAGCAGTATGTCCTATGTCTCAGGGATTAGGGCCTGGTCCAGGGGGAGCAGTATGTCCTGCGTCTCAGGGATTAGGGCCTGGTCTGCGGGGAGCAGTATGTCCCGCTCCCAGCGATTAGGGCCTTGTCTGGGGGGAGCAGTATGTCCTATGTCTCAGGGATTAGGGCCTGGTCCGGGGAGCAGTGTGTCCTGCGTCTCAGGGATTAGGGTCTGGTCCGAGTGGAGCAGTATGTCCTTTGTCTCAGGGTTTAGGGTCTGGTCCGAGTGGAGCAGGGTCCTACATCTCAGGGATTAGAGCCTGGTCCGGAGGGAGCAGTGTGTCCTGCGTCTCAGGGATTAAGGACTGGTCCCAGTAGGTGCTGAGCAGGGATTAGGGTCTGGTCCGAGTGGAGCGTCTCAGGGTTTAGAGCCATGTTGGGGGAGGTATGTCCTGCTTCTCAGGGATTAAGGCAGTATGTCCTGCGTCTCAGGGATTAGGGTCTGGTCCGGGGGAGCAGTATGTCCTGCGTCTCAGGGATTAAGGCCTGGTCTGGGGGGAGCAGTATGTCCTGCTTCTCAGGGATTAAGGACTGGTCCGGTTGGAGCAGTATGTCCTGCGTCTCAGGGATTAGGGTCTGGCCCCGGTTGTGTAGTATGTCCTATGTCTCAGGGATTAGGGTCTGGTCCGAGTGGAGCAGTATGTCCTTCGTCTCAGGGATTAGAGCCTGGTCTGGGGAGCAGTATGTCCTGCGTCTCAGGGATTAAGGCCTGCTCTGGGGGAGCAGTATGTCCTGCTTCTCAGGGATTAAGGACTGGTCCGGGGGAAGCAGTATGTCCTGTGTCTCAGGGATTAGGGCCTGGTCCAGGAGGAGCAGTATGTCCTGCATCTCAGGGATTAAGGCCTGGTCTGGGGGAGCAGTATGTCCTGCTTCTCAGGGATAAAGGCCTGGTCCGGTTGGAGCAGTATGTCCTGCGTCTCAGGGATTCGGGCCTGGTCCAGGGGAGCAGTTGTCCTGCGTCTCAGGGATTAGGGCCTGGTCCAGGTGGAGCAGTATGTCCTGTGTCTCAGGAATTAGGGCCTCGTCCGGGTGGAGCAGCATGTCCTGCGTCTCAGGGATTGAAGCCTGGCCCAGGGGGAGCAGTATGTCCTGCGTCTCAGGGATTTGGGCCTGGTCTGGGGGGAGCAGTATGTCCTGTGTCTCAGGGATTAGGGCCTGGTCCCGGGGGAGCAGTATGTCCTGTTTCTCAGGGATTAAGGACTGGTCCGGGGGAGTAGTATGTCCTGCATCTCAGGGATTAGTGCCTGGTCCAGGGGGAGCAGTTTGTCCAGCGTCTCAGGGATTAAGGCCTGGTCCGGGGGAGCAGTATGTCCTACGTCTCAGGGATTAGGACCTGGTCCGGGGGAGCAGTATGTCCTACGTCTCAGGGATTAGGGCCAGGAGTATGTCCTGGATCTCAGGGATTTTTACTGGTCCGGTTGGAGCAATATGTCCTGCGTCCTCAGGGATTAGGGCCTGGTCCCGGGGAGCAGTATGTCCTGTTTCTCAGGGATTAAGGACTGGTCGGGGGAGTAGTATGTCCTGCATCTCAGGGATTAGTGCCTGGTCCAGGGGGAGCAGTTTGTCCAGCGTCTCAGGGATTAAGGCCTTGTCCGGGGAGCAGTATGTCCTACGTCTCAGGGATTAGGGCCAGGCCTCAGGGATTAAGGTCCGGGGGAGCAGTATGTCCTGCGTCTCAGGGATTAAGGACTGGTCCAGGGGGAGCAGTATGTCCTGCGTCTCAGGGATTAGGGCCTGGTCCGGGGGAGCAGTATGTCCCGTCTCAGGGATCAGGGTCGGTCCGGTGGGGATTCAGGGATCAGGGCCCGGTCCGGTGTGAGCAGTATGTCCTATGTCTCAGGGATTAGGCCCGGTCCGGTGGGAGCAGTATGTCCTACGCCTCAGGGATTAGGGCCCGGTCCGGTGGGAGCAGTATGTCCTGTGTCTCAGGGATTAGGGCCCGGTCCGGTGGTAGCAGTATGTCCTATGTCTCAGGGATTAGGGCCCGGTCCGGTGGGAGCAGTATGTCCTACGTCTCAGGGATTAGGGCCCGGTCCGGTGGGAGCAGTATGTCCTGTGTCTCCAACTCGTTGAAGTAGAAATCTTCATATTTATCAAGGTTAGTGATCGCTGTTCTGATGTCCAGAACCTATTTTTGGTAATAAGAAATAAATAAATGAATAGCAGAATTAGTCAGGAGCCCATAAAACAGCTGTGCCATTCTCATACCAATAATGTCTGTGCTTGATTGAGCCTGTTGCAATGAAACCAATAGAAACATCCTGCTCACCTTAAACTCCGGGAAGGCTAAAGTAAAGTATTTGAAATATTTCAAATAGTGTTTGAACCCAGGTCTGCTAGGTCCATTACTAATAATGACTGTTGAAACATTGTCTGCCCCCACCTCTCTCTTTCTATGCACTGCCACTGTGCATCTGTAGGTCGGAGACTGTCAAGGATTAGCCGCACCAGAGGAGAACCTGCCAGTTCCCCCAGTGTCTGCAGCAGGAACAGCCCAGTGAATGAACCCATGTGAGAGGATTTAAGACACGATGCAGATCCACAGAACTATGAAGCTCCTACAGACATATAGGGTGATCCAAACATACAGTTGAAGTTTACATACACGTCATTAAAACTAGAAGTTTACATACACTTAGGTTGGAGTCATTAAAACTAGTTTACATACACTTAGGTTGGAGTCATTAAAACTAGTTTACATACACTTAGGTTGGAGTCATTAAAACTAGTTTACATACACTTAGGTTGGAGTCATTAAAACTAGTTTAGATACTAGTTTACTAGGTTGGAGTCATTAAAACTAGTTTACATACACTTAGGTTGGAGTCATTAAAACTAGTTTACATACACTTAGGTTGGAGTCATTAAAACTAGTTTACATACACTTAGGTTGGAGTCATTAAAACTAGGAGTCATTAAAACTAGTTTACATACACTTAGGTTGGAGTCATTAAAACTAGTTTACATACACTTAGGTTGGAGTCATTAAAACTAGTTTACATACACTTAGGTTGGGAGTCATTAAAACTAGTTTACATACACTTAGGTTGGAGTCATTAAAACTAGTTTACATACACTTAGGTTGGAGTCATTAAAACTAGTTTACATACACTTAGGTTGGAGTCATTAAAACTAGTCATTAAAACTAGTTTACATACACTTAGGTTGGAGTCATTAAAACTAGTTTACATAAAACACATACACTTAGGTTGGAGTCATTAAAACTAGTTTACATACACTTAGGTTGGAGTCATTAAAACTAGTTTACATACACTTAGGTTGGAGTCATTAAAACTAGTTTACATACACTTAGGTTGGAGGTCATTAAAACTAGTTTACATACACTTAGGTTGGAGTCATTAAAACTTAGGTTAGAGTTTTTCAAACTCTCCACAAATTTCTTGTTAACAAACTATAGTTTTGGCAAGTCTGCTTTGTGCATGACACAAGTCATTTTCCCAACAATTGTTTACAGACAGATTATTTCACTTATAATTCACTGTATCACAATTCCAGTGGGTCAGACTGTGCCTTTAAACAGCCATGATGTCATGGCTTTAGAAGCTTCTGATAGGCTAATTGACATAATTTTGAGTCAATTGGAGGTGTACCTGTGGATGTATTTCATACAATCGTACACTGGATTGAATTTATTTTCAATAAATTATGAATTATGTGAACTTGCCTAAAACATGTGCAAGTATGTGTGCAATATATGTAAGGGTAAAACAGAAGAACACTGACCCTCTGCTTATCCGAGCGCAAAGGAAACAGCTGTCAGAGAAGGACAGGAAGTCATGTGACCAGGCCATTTGATTTGAGTTTATAAAAGACCTGACACATGAGAGTGAGAAAGTGACAAAACCCGATCATGGAGACTCGGTGCATTTCAGGCTGGTTTCTCCTCTGTCTACTTTCAGGTTAGTGATGCTCGATATATCTATTTTAGCCTGGTTAATAAGTAAATGAATAGGATTTAAAATAAAATTCAGTTCTCACTACTTCTTCTCTCTCATTTTCAGTCAGTGAATGCAGTCAAATCGTTGGTATTGAGGGTCAGAATATCACTCTGCCATTTAAATATGATGCCAAATCTCATGGTCTACAACACATTTGCTGGGGGAAAGGAATGATCCCGAGCTCTGGCGGTTGTGACAATGAAATAATCTCGACTGATGGGTCTGAAGTGACGCGTAGATCGTCGGTTCGGTATCAGTTATTGGGTGAGCTGAAGACGGGGGACGTCGCTCTAACCATCTCCAATATCACAGAGAAAGACTCTGGAACGTATGGATGCAGAGTGCAGTACGTTGGATGGTTCAACGATGAGAAATATCATGTCAGCTTGACCATTGAGAAAGGTAAAGAACGCACGACAGGCCAGGACATAACTTGATGCTTATCGGATGAGAATTGTAAGCCTATACTATGGAATAGTACGATTTCACAGCATGTATACTTGTTCAAGCTGAGCGGTTAGTATGTTTTTACTGTCTGATTTCAGCACCTGTCCCGACAACATCCCAGACATCTGCCAATGTGACCATAACCCCACAGACCATGGACAACCACGACCACGGTACGGAACACAGCCTACCGAATAACGTGATGTCAGTCCATAGAAGTCTTATTTTATATTTTTAATTTTTATTGCAGTATTATTCTTACACGTGAAAACATACTTTTACTTCCTCATTGTGTAGGTCCTGTGACCACAACATCCACTGAGTATTCATCCACGCCATATTACAGAGAATCAAAATCAGTAAGCTTGACAACATGCTGCAATTCCTGCAAAAAACAAATAGGAAACACTGCTGTGAGATGCCGTTTTTAACTGATCTGAATCTGTGATGTCTACAGGAGACAAGAGGCCACAACCTGGCTGTGATCCTGGGGTCCATTCTGCTTGTTCTGACAGGGGTGGGGATTGTGTCTGTACTCGTCATGAGTAAGTACACACTATCTATACCATTGCCTGTATAATAAGAACAAATTCTCTCGTTGAACATCTTACTGGTGTAATTGCAGGAAAGCGATGGGAAAGAGTTGCTATGGGACTCCAAATGTAAGTAGACTGTTGTCATGACTACTATAACTCTTCCAACTGATACAGTAGTTGAATCACCACAATATGCCAAGAGAATGACTGAATCACTGTGCAATATCTATCGATGGGACATGTAGGCCTAATTAGCAAAACCATTAGGTCTATGGTAAATGTCTATGATACTGTCATTATGACTAATGAGACCCAAGACCACAACAGATTGAGGAAGTGACGCAAGACCACAACTGACTGAGGAAGTGAAACAATAAGGAGGCTTTAGTGGCTGGAATAGTGGAGAACAATTGGAGGTTTACTCAGTAGCAGTGCAAATAACATGGTACAGCTATATGGACACTCAATCATTATGGTACTTTTTAATGGTAAGTTTAAAAACATATATATATAATGATAAATAGAATTGAAATGTGTATCTCATTATGGCAAATGGTGAAATAAGTGTAGCCAGTTATAAGTGTAATAGCTTAGCAGATAATAAGACAAGATGATCAGTGATCAATCACCCTCATGCACTTAAGTAAATCACGAATATCATAGATATATTGGAACTAGCGGATAAATGGAGGCTTAAACATTCTGATCTAGTGAGATATACAGTACCAGTCAAAAGTTTGGACACACCTGCTCATTCCAGGGTTTTTCTTTATTTCTACTATTTTCTACATTGTATAATAATAGTGAAGACATTAAAGCCATTATGTTAAAAGACATGAAGGTCAGTCAATGCGGAAAATGTAAAAAATCTTGAAGGTTTCTTCAAGTGCAGTCGCAAAAACCATCAAGCGCTATGATACTGGCTCTCATGACGACCGCCACATGAAAGGAAGACCCAGAGTTACCTCTGCTGCAGAGGATAAGTTCATTCGAGTTACCAACCTCAGAAATCGGCAATTAACTGCACCTCAAATTGCACCTCCCAGATTTCAAGTAACAGACATATCTCAACATCAACTGTTCAGAGGAGACTGCGTGAATCAGGCCTTCATGGTCGAATTACTGCAAAGAAACCACTACTAAAGGACACCAATAATAAGAAGAGACTTGCTTGGGCCAAGAAACACGAGCCATGGACATTAGACCGGTGGAAATCTGTTCTTTGGTCTGATGAAATTTTGGTTTCCAACCGCCGTGTCTTTGTGAGACGGAGAGTAGGTGAACGGATGATCTTTGCATGTGTGGTTACCCCTGTGAAGCATGGAGAAGGAGGTGTGGTGTGTGGAGGTGCTTTGCTGGTGACACTCTCTGTGATTTATTTATAATTCAAGGCACACTTTACCGGCATGGCTACCTCAGCATTCTGCAGCGATACACCATCCCATCTGGTTTGCGCTTAGTGGGACTATCATTTGTTTTTCAACAGGACAATGACCCAACACACTTCCAGGCTGTGTAATGGCTATTTGACCAAGCAACAGAGTGATGGAGTGTTGCATCAGATGACCTGACCTCCACAATCACCTGACCTCAACCCAATTGAGATGGCTTGGGATGAGTTGGACTGCAGAGTGGAGGAAAAACAGCCAACAAGTGCTCAGCATATGTGGGAACACCTTCAAGACAGTTAGAAAATCATTCCAGGTGAAGCTGATTGAGAGAATGCCAAGAGTGTGAAAAGCTGTCATCAAGGCAAAGGGTGGCTAGTTTGAAGAATCTCGTTTAACACTTTTTTGGTTACTACATGATTCCATATGTGTTTCATAGTTTTGATGTCTTCACTACTATTTTACAAAGTACAAAAAAAGTTTGAATGAGTAGGTGTGGCCAAATCTTGGACAGGTACTGTATAGATTTTCTCGCTGTGTTGATAGATGACAGAATGCGGTCAGACCATCAAATAATTGGCATATACAGTGTAGCTCAGTAGTTTGTATATACAGTGCATTCAGAAAGTATTCCGACCCCTTGACTTTTCCACATTTTGTTATGTTACAGCCTTATTGTAAAAGGGATTAGATAAAAATGTGACTCACAAATCTACACACAGTACCCCAAATTTTTGCTAATTTATAAAAAAAAAAAAAAAAAACCAGATACTTTATTGTCATAAGTATTCAGACCTTTTGATATGAGACTTGAAATTGAGCTCAGGTGAATCCTGTTTCCATTGATCATCCTTGAGATGTTTCTACAACTTGATTTGAGTCCAGCTGTGTTAAATTCAATTGATTGGACATGATTTGGAGAGGCACACACCTGTCTATATAAGTTCCCATAGTTGACATTGCATATCAGACCAAAAACCAAGCCATGACACCAAAGGAATTGTCCGTAGAGTGCCGAGATATGATTGTGTTCAAGGCACAGATCTAGGGAAGGGTACCTGCAGCATTGAAGGTCCCCAAGAACACAGCGACCTCCATCATTCTTAAATGGAAGAAGTTTGGAACCACCAGGACTCTTCCTAGAGCTGGCCGCCAGAGCAATCGGGGGAGAAGGGCCTTGGTCAGGGATGTGACCAAGAACCTGATGGTCACCTTGCCAGAGCCAAGCTTGTAGTGTCATGCCCAAGAAGATTTGAGGCCGTAATCGCTGCCAAAGGCTCTTCAACAAAGTACTGAGCCAATGGTCTGAGTACTTATGCAAATGTGATTTTTCCATATGATTATTTTATTCTATTTGTAAAAATGTCTAAAAACCTGTTTTTGCTTTGTCATTATGCGGTATTGTATGTAGATTGATGAGGGGGGGGAAAAAACTATTTGATCGATGTTAGAACAAGGCTGTAACAAAATGATGAAGGGGTCTGAATACTTTCCAAATGCACTGTACATTATTCTTACATAATTTCCACGTGGGCGAGGAAATTGGAAATTTAAATCCTATTAGGTGACAAGTTGTTTTTAACCAGAAGAATTTATAACAAACATTTTCTGTCATAACATGCGTACCGCAGATCGCTTATTGTAACTAAAATAAATGGAGGAATTTATTCAAGAAAGATCAAGTGGAATATATGATCAAATAAAAACTGGATATTGGGAAAAATGCACCAAATTATTTTTTACTCTTCAGCATAGAAATGCTACCAAAAATAATTGACTGAAACTAATTTACTGAAACTTACAAATAACGGAGTCACCCATAACTCACCAAACGATAATTTGAAAGAGGAAGTACTTTAAGCACATGTTTTCGTTTCAGTCTCCTCCATCTCCACTAACCAAAGTTAATTGCGAGGATTTATTCTCTATTAATAATGTAAAATGAACAGCTGTTCAGAAAGACTCATGTGAAAGGCAAATTACAGAGGATGAACTTGATGCAATTAAAGTCTGGGAAAACTCCAGGGCTGGATGGTATTCCAGTTGAAGTACACCAGTTGAAGTACACCAGTTGAAGTACACCAGTTGAAGTACACCAGTTGAAGTATAATAGTTGAAGTATACCAGTTGAAGTATACCAGTTGAAGTATACCAGTTGAAGTACACCAGTTGAAGTATACCAGTTGAAGTATACCAGTTGAAGTACACCAGTTGAAGTATAATAGTTGAAGTATACCAGTTGAAGTATACCAGTTGAAGTATACCAGTTGAAGTACACCAGTTGAAGTACACCAGTTGAAGTACACCAGTTGAAGTACAATAGTTGAAGTATACCAGTTGAAGTATACCAGTTGAAGTATACCAGTTGAAGTATACCAGTTGAAGTATACCAGTTGAAGTATACCAGTTGAAGTATACCAGTTGAAGTATAATAGTTGAAGTACACCAGTTGAAGTACACCAGTTGAAGTATACCAGTTGAAGTATACCAGTTGAAGTACACCAGTTGAAGTACACCAGTTGAAGTACACCAGTTGAAGTACACCAGTTGAAGTACACCAGTTGAAGTATACCAGTTGAAGTATAATAGTTGAAGTACACCAGTTGAAGTACACCAGTTGAAGTATACCAGTTGAAGTATACCAGTTGAAGTATACCAGTTGAAGTGCACCAGTTGAAGTACACCAATTGAAGTATAATAGTTGAAGTATACCAGTTGAAGTATACCAGTTGAAGTATACCAGTTGAAGTATAACAGTTGAAGTATACCAGTTGAAGTATACCAGTTGAAGTACACCAGTTGAAGTACACCAGTTGAAGTACACCAGTTGAAGTACACCAGTTGAAGTACACCAGTTGAAGTACACCAGTTGATGTACACCAGTTGAAGTACACCAGTTGAAGTACACCAGTTGAAGTACAATAGTTGAAGTATACCAGTTGAAGTATACCAGTTGAAGTATACCAGTTGAAGTATACCAGTTGAAGAATAATAGTTGAAGTACACCAGTTGAAGTATAATAGTTGAAGTACACCAGTTGAAGTACACCAGTTGAAGTACACCAGTTGAAGTACACCAGTTGAAGTACACCAGTTGAAGTATACCAGTTGAAGTATACCAGTTGAAGTATACCAGTTGAAGTACACCAGTTGAAGTATAATAGTTGAAGTACACCAGTTGAAGTACAATAGTTGAAGTATATCAGTTGAAGTACACCAGTTGAAGTACACCAGTTGAAGTATACCAGTTGAAGTATAATAGTTGAAGTACACCAGTTGAAGTATACCAGTTGAAGTATACCAGTTGAAGTACACCAGTTGAAGTATACCAGTTGAAGTACACCAGTTGAAGTATACCAGTTGAAGTACACCAGTTGAAGTACACCAGTTGAAGTATAATAGTTGAAGTATAGCAGTTGAAGTATAGCAGTTGAAGTATACCAGTTGAAGTATACCAGTTGAAGTACACCAGTTGAAGTACACCAGTTGAAGTACACCAGTTGAAGTACACCAGTTGAAGTACACCAGTTGAAGTACACCAGTTGAAGTACACCAGTTGAAGTACACCAGTTGAAGTACACCAGTTGAAGTACACCAGTTGAAGTACAATAGTTGAAGTATAATAGTTGAAGTACACCAGTTGAAGTACACCAGTTGAAGTACACCAGTTGAAGTACACCAGTTGAAGTACACCAGTTGAAGTACACCAGTTGAAGTACACCAGTTGAAGCATACAATAGTTGAAGTATACCAGTTGAAGTATACCAGTTGAAGTATAATAGTTGAAGTATACCAGTTGAAGTATAATAGTTGAAGTACACCAGTTGAAGTACACCAGTTGAAGTACACCAGTTGAAGTACACCAGTTGAAGTACACCAGTTGAAGTACACCAGTTGAAGTACATAGTTGAAGTATACCAGTTGAAGTATACCAGTTGAAGTACACCAGTTGAAGTACACCAGTTGAAGTACACCAGTTGAAGTACACCAGTTGAAGTACACCAGTTGAAGTATACCAGTTGAAGTATACCAGTTGAAGTATAATAGTTGAAGTACACCAGTTGAAGTACACCAGTTGAAGTACACCAGTTGAAGTATACCAGTTGAAGTATACCAGTTGAAGTACACCAGTTGAAGTACACCAGTTGAAGTACACCAGTTGAAGTATACCAGTTGAAGTATACCAGTTGAAGTACACCAGTTGAAGTACACCAGTTGAAGTACACCAGTTGAAGTACACCAGTTGAAGTACACCAGTTGAAGTACACCAGTTGAAGTACACCAGTTGAAGTATACCAGTTGAAGTATAATAGTTGAAGTACACCAGTTGAAGTACAATAGTTGAAGTATACCAGTTGAAGTATACCAGTTGAAGTATACCAGTTGAAGTATACCAGTTGAAGTATACCAGTTGAAGTACACCAGTTGAAGTACACCAGTTGAAGTACACCAGTTGAAGTACACCAGTTGAAGTATACCAGTTGAAGTATACCAGTTGAAGTATACCAGTTGAAGTACACCAGTTGAAGTACACCAGTTGAAGTACACCAGTTGAAGTACACCAGTTGAAGTATACCAGTTGAAGTATACCAGTTGAAGTATACCAGTTGAAGTACACCAGTTGAAGTACACCAGTTGAAGTTGAAGTACACCAGTTGAAGTACACCAGTTGAAGTACACCAGTTGAAGTACACCAGTTGAAGTACACCAGTTGAAGTACACCAGTTGAAGTATACCAGTTGAAGTACACCAGTTGAAGTACACCAGTTGAAGTACACCAGTTGAAGTACACCAGTTGAAGTATACCAGTTGAAGTACACCAGTTGAAGTACAATAGTTGAAGTATACCAGTTGAAGTATACCAGTTGAAGTATACCAGTTGAAGTATACCAGTTGAAGTACACCAGTTGAAGTACAATAGTTGAAGTACACCAGTTGAAGTACACCAGTTGAAGTACACCAGTTGAAGTATACCAGTTGAAGTATACCAGTTGAAGTACAAGTGAATACCAGTTGAAGTATACCAGTTGAAGTACACCAGTTGAAGTACAATAGTTGAAGTATACCAGTTGAAGTATACCAGTTACACCAGAAGTATACCAGTTGAAGTATACCAGTTGAAGTATACCAGTTGAAGTATACCAGTTGAAGTATACCAGTTGAAGTACTCCAGTTGAAGTACTCCAGTTGAAGTACACCAGTTGAAGTACACCAGTTGAAGTACCCCAGTTGAAGTACCCCAGTTGAAGTACCCCAGTTGAAGTACACCAGTTGAAGTACCCAGTTGAAGTACACCAGTTGAAGTACACCAGTTGAAGTACACCAGTTGAAGTACACCAGTTGAAGTATACCAGTTGAAGTATACCAGTTGAAGTATACCAGTTGAAGTATACCAGTTGAAGTACACCAGTTGAAGTACACCAGTTGAAGTACACCAGTTGAAGTACACCAGTTGAAGTACACCAGTTGAAGTACACCAGTTGAAGTACACCAGTTGAAGTACACCAGTTGAAGTATAATAGTTGAAGTACACCAGTTGAAGTATACCAGTTGAAGTATACCAGTTGAAGTATACCAGTTGAAGTACACCAGTTGAAGTATACCAGTTGAAGTATACCAGTTGAAGTATACCAGTTGAAGTACACCAGTTGAAGTACACCAGTTGAATACCAGTTGAAGTATACCAGTTGAAGTATACCAGTTGAAGTATACCAGTTGAAGTATACCAGTTGAAGTATACCAGTTGAAGTATACCAGTTGAAGTATACCAGTTGAAGTACACCAGTTGAAGTATACCAGTTGAAGTATACCAGTTGAAGTATACCAGTTGAAGTATACCAGTTGAAGTACACCAGTTGAAGTACACCAGTTGAAGTACACCAGTTGAAGTATACCAGTTGAAGTATACCAGTTGAAGTATACCAGTTGAAGTATACCAGTTGAAGTACACCAGTTGAAGTACACCAGTTGAAGTATACTAGTTGAAGTATACCAGTTGAAGTATACCAGTTGAAGTACACCAGTTGAAGTATACTAGTTGAAGTACACCAGTTGAAGTACACCAGTTGAAGTACACCAGTTGAAGTACACCAGTTGAAGTATACCAGTTGAAGTATACCAGTTGAAGTATACCAGTTGAAGTACACCAGTTGAAGTACACCAGTTGAAGTACACCAGTTGAAGTACACCAGTTGAAGTACACCAGTTGAAGTACACCAGTTGAAGTACACCAGTTGAAGTACACTAGTTGAAGTACACCAGTTGAAGTATAATAGTTGAAGTACACCAGTTGAAGTATAATAGTTGAAGTACACCAGTTGAAGTACACCAGTTGAAGTACACCAGTTGAAGTATACCAGTTGAAGTATACCAGTTGAAGTATACCAGTTGAAGTATACCAGTTGAAGTATAATAGTTGAAGTATACCAGTTGAAGTATAGCAGTTGAAGTATACCAGTTGAAGTGCACCAATTGAAGTATAATAGTTGAAGTATAGCAGTTGAAGTATAGTAGTTGAAGTATACCAGTTGAAGTATACCAGTTGAAGTACACCAGTTGAAGTACACCAGTTGAAGTACACCAGTTGAAGTACACCAGTTGAAGTACACCAGTTGAAGTACACCAGTTGAAGTACACCAGTTGAAGTACACCAGTTGAAGTACACCAGTTGAAGTATAATAGTTGAAGTACACCAGTTGAAGTACACCAGTTGAAGTACAACCCGTTGAAGTATACCAGTTGAAGTATACCAGTTGAAGTATAATAGTTGAAGTATACCAGTTGAAGTATACCAGTTGAAGTATAGCAGTTGAAGTACACCAGTTGAAGTACACCAGTTGAAGTACACCAGTTGAAGTACACCAGTTGAAGTACACCAGTTGAAGTACAATAGTTGAAGTATAATAGTTGAAGTACACCAGTTGAAGTATAATAGTTGAAGTACACCAGTTGAAGTACACCAGTTGAAGTACACCAGTTGAAGTACACCAGTTGAAGTACACCAGTTGAAGTATAATAGTTGAAGTACACCAGTTGAAGTATAATAGTTGAAGTATACCAGTTGAAGTATACCAGTTGAAGTATACCAGTTGAAGTATACCAGTTGAAGTATACCAGTTGAAGTATACCAGTTGAAGTACACCAGTTGAAGTATACCAGTTGAAGTATACCAGTTGAAGTATACCAGTTGAAGTATACCAGTTGAAGTATACCAGTTGAAGTATACCAGTTGAAGTATACCAGTTGAAGTATACCAGTTGAAGTATACCAGTTGAAGTATACCAGTTGAAGTATACCAGTTGAAGTACACCAGTTGAAGTACTCCAGTTGAAGTATAATAGTTGAAGTACACCAGTTGAAGTACACCAGTTGAAGTACCCCAGTTGAAGTACCCCAGTTGAAGTACCCCAGTTGAAGTACCCCAGTTGAAGTACACCAGTTGAAGTACACCAGTTGAAGTACACCAGTTGAAGTACACCAGTTGAAGTACACCAGTTGAAGTACACCAGTTGAAGTACACCAGTTGAAGTACAATAGTTGAAGTATACCAGTTGAAGTATACCAGTTGAAGTATACCAGTTGAAGTATGCCAGTTGAAGTACGCCAGTTGAAGTACGCCAGTTGAAGTACACCAGTTGAAGTACACCAGTTGAAGTACACCAGTTGAAGTACACCAGTTGAAGTACACCAGTTGAAGTACACCAGTTGAAGTACACCAGTTGCAGTACACCAGTTGAAGTACACCAGTTGAAGTACACCAGTTGAAGTACACCAGTTGAAGTACACCAGTTGAAGTATACCAGTTGAAGTACACCAGTTGAAGTACACCAGTTGAAGTACACCAGTTGAAGTACACCAGTTGAAGTACACCAGTTGAAGTACACCAGTTGAAGTACACCAGTTGAAGTACACCAGTTGAAGTACACCAGTTGAAGTACACCAGTTGAAGTATACCAGTTGAAGTATACCAGTTGAAGTACACCAGTTGAAGTACACCAGTTGAAGTACACCAGTTGAAGTACACCAGTTGAAGTACACCAGTTGAAGTACACACCAGTTGAAGTACAACTAGTTGAAGTTGAAGTATACCAGTTGAAGTACACCAGTTGAAGTACACCAGTTGAAGTACACCAGTTGAAGTACACCAGTTGAAGTACACCAGTTGAAGTACACCAGTTGAAGTACACCAGTTGAAGTACACCAGTTGAAGTACACCAGTTGAAGTACACCAGTTGAAGTACAATGAAGTTGAAGTACAATAGTTGAAGTACAATACCAGTTGAAGTACAATAGTTGAAGTATACCAGTTGAAGTACACCAGTTGAAGTACACCAGTTGAAGTACACCAGTTGAAGTACACCAGTTGAAGTATACCAGTTGAAGTATACCAGTTGAAGTATACCAGTTGATGTACACCAGTTGAAGTACACCAGTTGAAGTACACCAGTTGAAGTACACCAGTTGAAGTACACCAGTTGAAGTACACCAGTTGAAGTACACCAGTTGAAGTACAATAGTTGAAGTATACCAGTTGAAGTATAATAGTTGAAGTACACCAGTTGAAGTACACCAGTTGAAGTACACCAGTTGAAGTACACCAGTTGAAGTACACCAGTTGAAGTACACCAGTTGAAGTACACCAGTTGAAGTACACCAGTTGAAGTACACCAGTTGAAGTATACCAGTTGAAGTACACCAGTTGAAGTACACCAGTTGAAGTATACCAGTTGAAGTATACCAGTTGAAGTACACCAGTTGAAGTATACCAGTTGAAGTATACCAGTTGAAGTATACCAGTTGAAGTATACCAGTTGAAGTATACCAGTTGAAGTACACCAGTTGAAGTACACCAGTTGAAGTACACCAGTTGAAGTACACCAGTTGAAGTACACCAGTTGAAGTACACCAGTTGAAGTACAATAGTTGAAGTATACCAGTTGAAGTATACCAGTTGAAGTATACCAGTTGAAGTATACCAGTTGAAGTATACCAGTTGAAGTACACCAGTTGAAGTATACCAGTTGAAGTATACCAGTTGAAGTATACCAGTTGAAGTACACCAGTTGAAGTACACCAGTTGAAGTACAATAGTTGAAGTACCCCAGTTGAAGTACACCAGTTGAAGTACACCAGTTGAAGTACACCAGTTGAAGTATACCAGTTGAAGTTCACCAGTTGAAGTTCACCAGTTGAAGTTCACCAGTTGAAGTATACCAGTTGAAGTATACCAGTTGAAGTATACCAGTTGAAGTATACCAGTTGAAGTATACCAGTTGAAGTACACCAGTTGAAGTACACCAGTTGAAGTATAATAGTTTAAGTATACCAGTTGAAGTATACCAGTTGAAGTATACCAGTTGAAGTATACCAGTTGAAGTATACCAGTTGAAGTACACCAGTTGAAGTATACCAGTTGAAGTACACCAGTTGAAGTACACCAGTTGAAGTACACCAGTTGAAGTATAATAGTTGAAGTACACCAGTTGAAGTATACCAGTTGAAGTACACCAGTTGAAGTACACCAGTTGAAGTACACCAGTTGAATAATAGTTGAAGTATACCAGTTGAAGTATACCAGTTGAAGTATACCAGTTGAAGTATACCAGTTGAAGTATACCAGTTGAAGTATAATAGTTGAAGTATAATAGTTGAAGTATGCCAGTTGAAGTACGCCAGTTGAAGTACGCCAGTTGAAGTACGCCAGTTGAAGTACGCCAGTTGAAGTACGCCAGTTGAAGTACGCCAGTTGAAGTACGCCAGTTGAAGTACGCCAGTTGAAGTACGCCAGTTGAAGTACAATAGTTGAAGTACACCAGTTGAGGTACACCAGTTGAAGTACACCAGTTGAAGTACACCAGTTGAAGTACACCAGTTGAAGTACACCAGTTGAGGTACACCAGTTGAGGTACACCAGTTGAGGTACACCAGTTGAGGTACACCAGTTGAGGTACACCAGTTGAAGTACACCAGTTGAAGTATAATAGTTGAAGTATAATAGTTGAAGTATAATAGTTGAAGTACACCAGTTGAAGTACACCAGTTGAAGTACACCAGTTGAAGTACACCAGTTGAAGTACACCAGTTGAAGTACACCAGTTGAAGTACACCAGTTGAAGTATACCAGTTGAAGTGCACCAGTTGAAGTGCACCAGTTGAAGTGCACCAGTTGAAGTGCACCAGTTGAAGTATACCAAACCTTTATTGATGTACTCAGATGACCATTATTATGTTTTATTATGTTTTAACCACTCCTGTACAAATGGTAGATTATCAGATACTCAACAAGAAGTTCTGCTTTCAGTTCTTCATTATTCCTGAACCGGGACCCAAGTGGTGAATACAAAGATCCAGTCCACGTCACTATTTTAAAACAAGCCATTGGAATTTGGTTGCAATTTCATTTTAATCCACCAGAAAAGACAGAACAAAATGTTACAACAAACATTATAGTTAAACTCAAATATACTAACTGATTTTAAAAAAACATGTTTTTTTAAAAACTGTATAATCTTTGTAAATTATATCATAAATAGGAATGGTGGAGTTATGTCACACGTGCAACTAACAACAATATATGGAAATGTCTGCTCTACCCAAAATTACAACCAACTAATTGCATCATTACCACAAAAATGGAAGAGGCAAGTGGAAGGGGGAGAGTATACCAGTTTCATTTAGGAGCCAAAAATTTGACAGCTGTACCATATAGAGTGAAAAATAGATGGGTAGAGATTTTCGATATACTGACTCCATGGCACATGGTTTATGAACTGATACCCAAAATGATGCCGGATTCTAGTTTTTGGTCACAGGTTCAGGAATGGCTGCGGGGTGATGTGAAAAGTCTTGGTTAATGGATCACTAGTATAATAATACTTTTACCTAAAAATGTGTTTCTTTACAATCTGTAGAAAACTATGAGAATAGAAAGGTTCAGAACTTTTGTGAAACATCACAGCTGAAAAATATATGGGATTCTCAATACTGTACAAAACAAGTAGCCTTGTCCTAAATCAATACAATCAATACAAACTTAATTTGCTTTGTCAGATTTTACACCAACACTCCAAAACTTTTCTCAGCTTAAATTCAACTGGATCAGAAACTAAGCAGTATAATGTAGAAGGACAATACTGTATGTCAAGCTACAGCGTCTCGCTAAGCTCTGCATTTATTGGTCTTTCCTTTGTCAGACCACAGCGCTCTGGCGGCTCAGTCCTGTACAGAAACTCAGTGTCCAGCTTGGGCCTGCACACCCGAGACACGGCTGTAGAGAACGTCTATCAGATAGAGGACAACGAGAGAGACGACTATGAAGATATCCACTGGACGGAGCACGGACACTTCGCCACCACGCTCACGCTGTTAACACGTTGTATAGTGCAGTAGCTCTGTGTTACAGGGCTGAGGTTGACTTACAGGCTAATGATTCAGTCGGACAAGACAAAAGTAACTACAGAATCAGCAGTGTTTGCTGATAAGTGAACCAAAGAGTTGATTTGTGTTATTGAAAGGTTTATTTGAAAAAAAGAGCCTTACTAATATGGCTTCCTTTGTGTATTCAGCACTGACACTAGAATCACAAGCATTTCGCTACACTCGCAATAACACCTGCTAACCATGTGCATGTCACCAATAACATCTGCTAACCATGTGCATGTCACCAATAACATGCTAACCATGTGCATGTCACCAATAACATCTGCTAACCATGTGCATGTCACCAATAACATCTGCTAACCATGTGCATGTCACCAATAACATCTGCTAACCATGTGCATGTCACCAATAACATCTGCTAACCATGTGCATGTCACCAATAACATCTGCTAACCATGTGCATGTCACCAATAACATCTGCTAACCATGTGCATGTCACCAATAACATCTGCTAACCATGTGCATGTCACCAATAACATCTGCATGTCACCAATAACATCTGCTAACCATGTGCATGTCACCAATAACATCTGCTAACCATGTGCATGTCACCAATAACATCTAACATCATGTCACCAATAACATCTAACCATGTGCATGTCACCAATTACATTTCATTGGATTTGTTAACAGTGTATGTTTCAATTGATTACGATGACCAGATAATGTTTTTATGTAATAGCCTAAAAGTGACCAAAATAAAAATGCCATCAGCTTTAATGCCTGATGAAATGAAAAGCAATGTGTGCTATGGTTTTCTATCCCCTCCATGTCCTCTAAGCAGGACATTTAGCTACACCCATCTGCAACATCACCCAGGCATACAAAGGCAGTGAAAAGTCACACATAATCGCAACATTCTTCAGAAAATGGTCTTCTTTACCCAATTTTTGCGGTATATTGTCTTGTTCAAACCCAATCTGTTGCATGATAATAAAAATTCTAACTTGAAATTCTAATGTGTCTAATTATTCATTGGCTACACAATTGTTGTTCCACTAATACATTGTTAAAAACTACTAAAAGCTTTACAACATCATTTTAAGGATTTTGGGAACTGGCTAGTCATAACCTTTGGCTATGGGTTAGCTTTTAAAAACACATTGTGTACCCTGGGAGATGAGCCTCCTAAATCATCAGTTTGTTTACTCTGGTATATGCAGATGAAAATTCCATCAACAATGGGCCTTTTCTCCACTCCCAGCCCTGCCATAGGAGGAGGTTAGCAGAGGGGTCACAGTGGCTCTGGCTGTCCTGCCTGGAGATGTCAAGCCGTGGCCCCCACGAGAACACAGCTGCCCATTCAGATGCCCTGTCCCATTCCCAGCACACACCCTCCACTCCTACACACTGGATACACAAGATGGCTGCTAGTTCTGGACCGTTTTTCCCGTCGTTGGATCCTCGTCCTCCTAACATTTTCAGGCAAGGAAACGTTATCTAAAACAGTACAAATAATTGGAGTTTAGGCTGTTGAATGATTGGGTACATGGGTGTAGTTCGAGGTGGATGCCCCGCCCCCACAATCTAACACCACAGAAACAGCCTCACTCTTTGTGTGTCCGTTGTTTACTACTAGAGTGACACGGGTCTCCAACGGCTTTGTTCTAGACAGGTTGGCAGCTTTGGCCTTGGCTGGAGGTGTACTGTCCGCAGCTACATTGAGTAGGTCTAACTGTTCAACGTTCACAGCTACATTGAGTAGGTCTAACTGTTCAACGTTCACAGCTACATTGAGTAGGTCTAACTGTTCAACGTTCACAGCTACATTGAGTAGGTCTAACTGTTCAACGTTCGCAGCTACATTGAGTAGGTCAACTGTTCAATTCGCTCACAGCTACATTGAGTAGGTCTAACTCTTCAACGTTCACAGCTACATTGAGTAGGTCTAACTGTTCAACGTTCACAGCTACATTGAGTAGGTCTAACTGTTCAACGTTCACAGCTACATTGAGTAGGTCTAAGTTCAACGTTCGCAGCTACATTGAGTAGGTCTAACTGTTCAACGTTCACAGCTACATTGAGTAGGTCTAACTGTTCAACGTTCACAGCTACATTGAGTAGGTCTAACTGTTCAACGTTCACAGCTACATTGAGTAGGTCTAACTGTTCAACGCTCACAGCTACATTGAGTAGATCTAACTGTTCAACGTTCGCAGCTACATTGAGTAGGTCTAACTGTTCAACGTTCACAGCTACATTGAGTAGGTCTAACTGTTCAACGTTCGCAGCTACATTGAGTAGGATCTAACTGTTCAACGTTCGCAGCTACATTGAGTAGGTCTAACTGTTCAAAGTTCGCAGCTACATTGAGTAGGTCTAACTGTTCAAAGTTCGCAGCTACATTGAGTAGGTCTAACTGTTCAAAGTTCGCAGCTACATTGAGTAGGTCTAACTGTTCAAAGTTCGCAGCTACATTGAGTAGGTCTAACTGCTTAACGTTCACAGCTACATTGAGTAGGTCTAACTGCTTAATGTTCACAGCTACATTGAGTAGGTCTAACTGTTCAACGCTCACAGCTACATTGAGAGGTCTAACTGTTCAACGTTCACAGCTACATTGAGTAGGTCTAACTGTTCAACGTTCGCAGCTACATTGAGTAGGTCTAACTGTTCAACGTTCGCAGCTACATTGAGTAGGTCTAACTGTTCAACGTTCGCAGCTACATTGAGTAGGTCTAACTGTTCAACGTTCGCAGCTACATTGAGTAGGTCTAACTGCTTAACGTTAGAAATGGCAGTTTTCATACAATAAAGTGTTTCGGTGTTACTTTGAGTTATTTGACATGGCTGTGTATTAGTTTTTCCATACCTACATAAGCCTACTCTTTCGAAGACTACCATACTTTAACTATAATTATAGCAACCGAATTGAGATGAGTAGCAAGCTACAAAATATAGGCCTTTGATCAAAATTGAGAAAGTTTTGTGGTTGACCTTGGGATGTTTTTAAGATGTGTACGGAACCTTTGGAAGGAGGAAATAGCCTTGTCAACTTATGTTTATTTCCCCAACTCCACAGCCAGGTGTTCAGTGTCGGCGTTCAAGGTGATGGAAGGTGCTACTGCGACATTGTCCTGTCAATATTCAGTGAGCCGTTTGGGTTTGAGCCGCGTGTGCTGGGGACGAGAATGTGGCACGTTCTGGTGCAACAACATCCTCGCGCAGACAGACAACCATGGCGTCATCTCCAAGGTGTCAGACAGGTACAGACTGGCAGGTGATGTCCTCGCGGGAGAAATGGACCTGGGAATTCTCCACGTCAAGCGGACAGACAGTGGGCCATACTGTTGCAGAGTGGACATAGATGGCATTTTCAACGACCAAAAAATAATTCAAAACTTAAGGGTCATGAAAGGTAATTTGTGGCGAGAAATAATTTATTTTCACTACTTCTACACTCTTGGGCAACAATGGGAATCAATTAACTTAGTCTTTCTAGCTTTCTCGTCCACAAAAAAAACACGCCGGCCCTATTTGTTGTATGGCACGTAACTAACTTAAAACTGGCCCATAATGCAATTTACTCTCCCAAAATGTATGTTTTGAATTTGTGAATTGTTTTCTTAGCTCCAGTGACCGTTTTGCCAACAAGCCCCACTGTACATGTTACAGAAGCTCCTCCCACCACAGGTGAGTCAGTGTATAATAGAGAAGGGGGTGAACTCATGGGATCCTGATGCATGTGAAATGCGTATTTTCTATCAAAGACATACAATAAATAGGTCGTATTAATCTCATGTGAACCCTAGAGGAACCTAGGCCTGACCTCTTAACCTCTTGGGTTGTGTTGACGGTCGTAACGATGATTCATGTGTGGTTAAAAATGGAGAAATCCTAACTAGATGGGAATGAAAACGGACTATCATCCTTAATTCACACTCCCAGTGTTATGACATCAATGATCAAACTCCCTGGAACTCGCCTCGCAAAGTTGCTGAATGTGCTTACATATCAAATGGAGAAAATGATGTTAACAGTTCCTTTACATGCCTTACAAACTTTCATTTTCAAAATGAGGACACTTCCCTCTCAGAAAATAGTTTCAGACCAAGATTCTAACTCATTTTCTATGGCTGTTTAATCACAAAGAGCCTCAAACATTTTAAACACATGTTTTCTATGCAGTATCATCTTGAATCACATTGCGCTGCTCAGTGCAATGCAGTCCTCAGTGTATTTCATCAGAAACCACAAAACGATGCGGCAAGTGTTGAAATGACAGTTTTCATTTCGAGAGAATCAAGCAGCAGTGGTTGATGATGTCTCAGGGGTGATTGAATGTCAGAATGTCCTGCCAAGTGAGAGATTACCATCCTTCCACATCTTCATTGTGAGCTGTCTCCTTTTCTAGAACACTGGAGAGCTGTTGAATCATCACATCTAGCCATTCCAAGACAGAACACCAGTCTTTTCCCATCGCAAACACTTGTGAGTATTTTATATACTACTATATAGTAACGCCACTGGCATATAAGCAAACATTACTCACCATATGAAAGCCTAACAAATCCTCCAAGAGTTTAACCCTTCTTCTTCTCTCTGTGCTCTGTAACCAGATGGAGGAGCCTCTTCCCAGCTTCTCTCTCCAGATCAACATCCCAGTGCTCTCTCTCCCTCAGTCTGCTTCTACTGATAATGGGGGCCTTGGTGATATTGGGGTTTAAACGTATGTAACTGCAAAGCCCAGTGTGGTAATGCTCACGTATTCAGACATCTTGCTGTGATGTGAAATGTTTTCCCATTTAGCAGTGTATTACCACTAACTAATTAAGAGTAAGTATTTCATTGTAGTGTGTACAATGTGCTGAATATGCTGCATCCTCCTATGCATATTGACGAATACGCTTAGATTTGAGTTGATTTCAACTATTTATTTTCTTCTCTAGGAGGGATTCACAGAAGAGCTTTAAAGACAGGCTGGTAAGCAAACACATGATAAAGCACGACTGACATGTAAACATATGATTGAACACAAAACATTTTTTTTTTTTTAATTACGAAGACAAATATGACATATAAATGAACGAAGAATGTATAGGCTTCAATTAGTCCAATTACTTATCATTGATTAGGAATGATCAATGCGTGATCATGTTGTGTCCCTCTAGTTTGTCAGCCAAAGAGCCGCCTCACATCATCTATGAGATCCGCATGAGGAGACCTGTGGAGGAGAACATCTATACTCTGGACTAGGGTGGAAGAGCCAGAGCACTGATCTATCCAGTAGACGGCTGTTAACATGATAGTGAGGACAGCCAGACTGATGTCTGTTTTGTCACAGTGGGTGTGTCCCATAAGTCACCCTGTTCCCTATATTTTGCATGACCAGGTAGCTGGAATAGGGAACAGGGTGCCTTATGGGACGCACCCACACTGTGACACACAGACATCAGTCTGGCTAATCTATTGACGGATCACTGTTGCCTGACAGCTGCCTCAGAATGATCATCTCTCTCAGAGGCTCTACATTCACTTATGGTATCTATGGAGTCCCCCCCCTATGTAAAATGGATTCACTTTTTTTTATATATTGTTATTACGTAGTGGTGTGATGTTTTTAGATGCACAGTATTGGTTGTTATCACAAGCGGTCTAACTTATGCCTCTTTCTAATAAAACAAAACGACCTAAAAGTAAAACCCAACCAGTTATTTTGTTCATGATTCAACATTTTAGGCACAACTGAATGCATTTAACCGAAATGTGTCTTCCGTATTTAACTCAACCCCTCTGAATCAAAGAGGTGCGGGACTTCCTTAATTGATGTCATCGGCGCCCGGGAACCGTTGTTGTTTGGAGTTTACTAGCTTGCTCAAGGGCAGAACGTAAGATTTTTCCACCTTGGCAGATTTCTCTCAGGGATTTAAACCAGCAGCCTTTTGGTTACTGGCCCAACGCTCTTAATCACTAGGTTACCTGCCGCCCCTATTAGTGTTTCCAGAGACTACTCACCTGTGGAAACAGAGTACAAAGATCCTTCAGTCATCTCTTTTTATAACAAAGGCAGAAGCATAATGAGAGAGGGAAATGTGATGTAATGTGATTCTCCTGATAAATTCTGATTCATAGCCACTTATTTTAAAGACAAATCAATGGTCTCCTTTATGAGTTTTATACATGTTTTATGATGACAGTGGTAGTAAATTATTGATCGGCATGATTTAGTGTCAGGAGTCAGGGACATGCAATATTATTTCTGCCCACATGATGGCAGCACTGTCTTAACAAAGCGTTTGGTAGGCTATCAATGTTTGTGCAAGTTTGTCTCCCTGTCAAATTCATGTCAAAAATGAAGGATTTGTCTCGCCCTGGGGATATTTACCTTTGCTGTACACAAGTTATTTTGTGTTTTTTTACATTCCCATATGTTTCTTTTTGCCATGAAATGTCCTAAAGGCACTTCTGTTAAACTACATTTACGTCATTTAGCAGACGCTCTTATCCAGAGCGACTTACAAATTGGTGAATTCACCTTCTGACATCAGTGGAACAGCCACTTTACAATAGTGCATCTAAATCACTTAAGGGGGGGGGGGAGAAGGATTGCGATCCTATCCTAGGTATTCCTTGAAGAGGTGGGGTTTCAGGTGTCTCCGGAAGGTGGTGATTGACTCCGCTGTCCTGGCGTCGTGAGGGAGTTTGTTCCACCATTGGGGGGCCAGTTAACTTTTGTATGACAGTTTTTTTTTTAACTAGGCAAGTCAGTTAAGGACAAATTCTTATTTTCAATGACAGCCTAGGAACAGTGGGTTAACTGCCTTGTTCTGGGGCAGAACGACAGATTTGTACTTTGTCAGATCAGGGATTTGAACTTTCAACTCATCGGTTACGAGTCCAATGCTCTAACCACTAGGCTAACCTGCCGCCTCTATCAGTTGAGGATACTCACCCAATTTTTTATGATTCATTGTTGAATCTATAATGTTTGCCAGATCTGGCTACTATCATCCAGTTCATTTCCACTGCACACACTGGTTGAATCAACGTTGTCCCGCACTTATTTTCAATTAAATTATATTGAACCAACGTGGAATAGACATTGAATTGACGTCTGTGCCCAGTGGGTTGTGATTGTGACAGCCATACCGACCAATCCAACTCCTGTCTGGATGTGTCAGATCAGAGTGGCGCTCAAAAGCCTCAGTGGCAAACTATATGAATTATGTGAATCAAAAACATTGCTCCTCAGATTCATCCGCAGAAACACAGTCATGTACTGGAAGGAGATCAGGCAGCCAGGTGGGCAGCAGCAGCAGCCGCCATTGAGAGATGGGAGATAAATCAA
>NW_027016627.1:97475-107082 GCF_036934945.1 Oncorhynchus masou masou | reverse complement strand
GCAGGGGGAGGTAGGTATCAGGAATACCATGTTGTAAGGAGGGATGTGAGGGGGAGGTGGAGGAGGGAGGTGGAGGAGGGAGGGGTGGATGTGAGGGGAGGTGGAGGAGGGAGGGATGTGAGGGGAGGTGGGGGAGGGAGGGGAGGTGAGGGGGAGGTGGAGGAGGGAGGGGTGTGAGGGGGAGGTGGAGGAGGGAAGGGTGTGAGGGGGAGGAGGGAGGGGTGTGAGGGGGAGGGATGTGACAGGGGAGGTGGAGGAGTGAGGGATGTGAGAGGGGAGGTGGAGGAGGGAGGGATGTGAGGGGAGAGGTGGAGGAGGGAGGGATGTGAGATGGGAGGTGGAGGAGGGAGGGATGTGAAGGGGGAGGTGGAGGAGGGAGGGGTGTGAGGGGGAGGTGGAGGAGGGAGGGGTGTGAGGTGGAGGTAGTGGAGGGAGGGATCTGAGCGGGAGGTAGAGGAGGGAGGGATGTGAGGGGGAGGTGGAGGAGGGAGGGGTGTGAGAGGGGAGGGATGTGAGAGGGGCGGTGGAGGAGGGAGGGGTGTGAGGGGGAGGTGGAAGAGGGAGGGGTGTGAGGGGGGAGGGATGTGAGAGGGGAGGTGGAGGAGGGAGGGATGTGAGGGGGAGGTGGAGGAGGGAGGGATGTGAGGGGGAGGTGGAGGAGGGAGGGATGGAGGGGGTGGGATGTGAGAGGGGAGGGAGGAGGAGGGAGGGATGTGATGGGGGAGGTGGAGGAGGGAGGGATGTGAAGGGGGGAGGGGTGGGATATGGGGGGAGGTGGAGGAGGGAGGGATGTGATTGGGGAGGTGGAGGAGGGAGGGATGTGAGGGGGAGGTGGAGGAGGGAGGGATGTGAGAGGGGAGGTGGAGGAGGGGGAGGGATGTGAAGGGGGAGGGATGTGATGGGGGAGGTGGAGGAGGGAGGGATGTGATGGGGGAGGTGGAGGAGGGAGGGATGTGAGGGGGAGGTGGAGGAGGGAGGGATGAGAGGGGAGGTGGAGGAGGGAGGGATGTGAAGGGGGAGGGATGTGATGGGGGAGGTGGAGGAGGGAGGGATGTGAAGGGGGAGGGATGTGATGGGGGAGGTGGAGGAGTGAGGGATGTGAGAGGGGAGGTGGAGGAGGGAGGGATGTGAAGGGGGCGGGATGTGATGGGGGAGGTGGAGGAGGGAGAGCTCCAATACAGTACATGATCTGAATTTATGTTCTCGCTCCGGAGGAGATCCAGCATTTGAAACACTGCGCTTTAAGTGTGCTGGGACATCAGGTCTGCCATAAATCAGCCAGCACATCTCTGTCTCTAGCTAGGTTCCTCCTCCCTCGCTCCCTCCCTCGCTCCCTGCCTCCCTCCCTCGCTCTCTGCCTCCCTCCCTCGTTCCCGCCCGCCCTCGCTCCCTCCCTCCCTCGCTCCCTGCCTCCCTCCCTCATTCCTGCCCTCCCTCCCTCGCTCCCTCGCTCCCTCGCTCCCTCCCTCCCTCCCTCGCTCCCTCCTTCCCTCGCTCCTCTCCTTGTTTATTTGTGGTGCTGCATGTTAGAAGGGAGCGAACTCGTCTGAAACCCCAGTGCTCGTGAGGTGAGGATAAATCCTGTACCCACATAGTAATTTAGCCAATTAGCATCTCAGTGTTGGGTGGCACCTAAATGACAACTAATAGAACTAGGAGAAAATAACATGGGGATTTTACAGCCGTTCATTTGTAATTCCATGAGAATAAATCTGTAAATCCCAGACAGTCTCCCTCTGCTGAAAACCTCTCTCTCTCTCCCTCGCCCTCTCCCTCTCTCTCCCTCACCCTCTCTCCCTCTCTCTCCCTCGCCCTCTCCCTCTTGTCCCTGTTATGTTATCTTACTGGGGCCGTGTGGTGTTGTGTAGAGAGAAACGGTGCGGAGCAGAGGGGTGTGGTGTGGAGCAGACAGGAAAGGTGCGGAACAGTGTGGTACAGAGCAGAGAGGTGCGGATAGGAGAGGAGGAGAGGAGAGGAGAGGAGAGGGAGGAGAGGAGAGGAGAGGAGAGAGGAGTGGTGCGGAGAGGAGAGGAGAGGAGAGGAGAGGAGAGGAGAGGTGCGGAGAGGAGAGGAGAGGAGAGGGAGAGGAGAGGAGAGGAGAGGAGAGGAGAGGAGAGAGGAGAGGAGAGGAGAGAGGAGAGGAGAGGGAGAGGAGAGGTAGTGCTGATAACACAGGTGAATGATAACTGTAGTAAAGGGATGACAGGTGGGCCCTGCCTGATCTCCAATGGACCGTGTGACATCAGCGATGTAGCGCTAATGGCAGCCTAAGCTACGGTGCCTGACTGAGCTATCTATCAGCATTTAATAACGCCATGCCACCCCTAATAACCACTATACAACCTCCCTCCCTCATGGATTTTTGATGTCATTTCTTTCCTAAAGAGAAATCCACTCGTGACACGAATCTACAGTAAAACTAAAGCCCATCCACAGAACGTTCCAAGCCAATTTATATTAATTAAAGATGAAAATACACCAATCAGGAGTAAGTGCATCTATGAGCTCTCATTTCCTTTCATGTTGAATATATTCCTAGTGCGTCACTGTGGTGTTCAATTTGTGCCATCTTCAGAAATCTACAATACAGATGGATCTCCATTGTGATGTGATAACTGTGGCAGACAGGGCAGACAGACTGTGGGGGCAGGGCAGACTGTGGACAGGGCAGTCTGTGGCCAGGGGCAGACTGTGGGCAGGGTAGACTGTGGGCAGGGTAGACTGTGACCAGGGGCAGACTGTGGACAGGCCAAACTGTGGACAGGCAGATTGTGGCCAAGGCAGACTGTGGGCAGGGCAGACTGTGGGCAGGGCAGACTGTGGACAGGGCAGACTGTGGGCAGGGCAGACTGTGGGCAGGGCAGACTGTGGGCAGGGCAGACTGTGGGCAGGGCAGAGACTGTGGACAGGGCAGACTGTGGACAGGGACAGACTGTGGCCAGGGCAGATTGTGGACAGGGCAGATTGTGGACAGGGCAGACTGTGGACAGGGCAGGGCAGACTGTGGGCAGGGCAGACTGTGGGCAGGGCAGACTGTGGGCAGGGCAGACTGTGGGCAGGCAGATTGTGGGCAGGGCAGACTGTGGACAGGGCAGACTGTGGGCAGGGCAGACTGTGGGCAGGGCAGACTGTGGGCAGGGCAGATTGTGGGCAGGGGCAGACTGTGGGCAGGGCAGACTGTGGACAGGGCAGACTGTGGGCAGGGCAGACTGTGGGCAGGGCAGACTGTGGCCAGGGCAGATTGTGGACAGGGCAGATTGTGGACAGGGCAGACTGTGGACAGGGCAGACTGTGGACAGGGCAGACTGTGGACAGGGCAGACTGTGGACAGGGCAGACTGTGGCCAGGGGCAGACTGTGGGCAGGGCAGACTGTGGCCAGGGCAGATTGTGGCCAGGGCAGACTGTGGACAGGGCAGACTGTGGACAGGGCAGACTGTGGACAGGGCAGACTGTGGACAGGGGCAGACTGTGGACAGGGCAGATTGTGGACAGGACTGTTTGGGCAGTGTGACTGTGGGCACAGGGCAGGGGCAGACTATGGAGAGAGGGAAAGAGAGAGTGTGTGTTTGTGTGGTATGGAGAGAGGTTTGGTATGGAGAGAGGTTTGGTATGGAGAGAGTGTGTGTGTTTGGTATGGAGAGAGAGAGAGTGTGTTTGTGTTTGGTATGGAGAGAGTGTGTGTGTGTATGGAGAGAGGTTTGTGTTTGGTGTGGAGAAAGTGTGTTTGTGTTTGGTGGAGAGTGTGTGTGTGTGTTTGGGGAGAGAGTGTTTGTGTGTGTGTTTGGAGAGAGAGAGTGTGTGTGTGTGTGTTTTTGGGGAGAGGGTGTGTGTTTGGAGAGAGGGAAGGGTTGGTTAATAGTCCCTACCTCCTTCACTAATCACGCATACATCAATATCAGATAAGGGGTCAGGGGTCAAAATGCAATGATTCCCAATTGAACTGAAATAAATCCCTCCTCCCAGAGGGAGAAGGCACCAGCGAGGCTCACAGTGCATTAAAACAGCAGACACCAAGCTAGCAGATAACGAGGGGGCCAGCCTCAGAGATACCCCACCTCCCAGTCCGCTGGTCCCGGGGGCTTCAGCTTCCTGGAGATAATGATGGGATGGACACACTAACAAAACAGCAGCACTGGGGAAAATCCTCTTCAGCCTTCCACTCATGTGAGACCAGACCAGTTCCAAAGCCTAGACCAGAACAACCCAGTCTATCCCAGACCAGAACAGCCCAGTCTATCCCAGACCAGACCAGTTCCAAAGCCTAGACCAGAACAACCCAGTCTATCCCAGGCCAGAACAACCCAGTCTATCCCAGACCAGAACAGCCCAGTCTATCCCAGACCAGAACAACCCAGTCTATCCCAGACCAGAACAATCCAGTCTATCCCAGACCAGAACAGCCCAGTCTATCCCAGACCAAAACAGCCCAGTCTATCCCAGACCCGAACAGCCCAGTCTATCCCAGACCAAAACAGCCCAGTCTATCCCAGACCAAAACAGCCCAGTCTATCCCAGACCAGAACAACCCAGTCTATCCCAGACCCGAACAGCCCAGTCTATCCCAGACCAAAACAGCCCAGTCTATCCCAGACCAGAACAACCCAGTCTATCCCAGACCAGAACAGCCCAGTCTATCCCAGACCAGAACAACCCAGTCTATCCCAGACCAGAACAGCCCAGTCTATCCCAGACCAGAACAACCCAGTCTATCCCAGACCAGAACAATCCAGTCTATCCCAGACCAGAACAGCCCAGTCTATCCCAGACCAGAACAACCCAGTCTATCCCAGACCAGAACAGCCCAGTCTATCCCAGACCAGATGGAAACAGTCTAGACAGACAGAGATGGATAGAGAGATGTGTGTTGTTAGGTTCACATCAACTTCCTCATATTATTGCTGAGGGACCGAGCTCATTTCAGCAGGGGAAATGTAGCCGTTTCCTGCCCCAGAGTCCAGAGTCCAGAGTCCAGAGCCCAGAGTCCAGAGTCCAGAGCCCAGATCCCAGAGTCCAGAGTTCAGAGTCCAGAGTCCAGAGTTCAGAGTCCAGAGTCCAGATCCCAGAGTCCAGAGCTCAGAGTCCAGAGTCCAGAGCCCAGATCCCAGAGTCCAGAGCCCAGAGCTCAGAGCCCAGAGCTCAGAGTCCAGAGTCCAGAGTCCAGAGCCCAGAGTCCAGAGTCCAGAGCTCAGAGTCCAGAGCCCAGAGCCCAGAGTCCAGAGCCCAGAGCTCAGAGTCCAGAGTCCAGAGCTCAGAGTCCAGAGTCCAGAGTCCAGATCCCAGAGTCCAGAGTTCAGAGTCCAGAGTCCAGAGTTCAGAGTCCAGAGTCCAGATCCCAGAGCCCAGAGTCCAGAGCCCAGAGCCCAGAGTCCAGAGCCCAGAGCCCAGAGCCCAGAGTCCAGAGTCCAGAGCCCAGATCCCAGAGTCCAGAGCCCAGATCCCAGAGTCCAGAGTCCAGAGTCCAGAGTCCAGAGCCCAGAGTCCAGAGTCCAGAGCCCAGAGCCCAGATCCCAGAGTCCAGAGTCCAGAGCCCAGAGCCCAGAGCCCAGAGTCCAGAGTCCAGAGCCCAGAGCCCAGAGTCCAGAGCCCAGAGCCCAGAGTCCAGATCCCAGAGTCCAGAGTCCAGAGCCCAGATCCCAGAGTCCAGAGTCCAGAGCCCAGAGCCCAGAGTCCAGAGCCCAGAGCACAGATCCCAGAGTCCAGAGTCCAGAGCCCAGAGCCCAGAGCCCAGAGCCCAGAGTCCAGAGTCCAGAGTCCAGAGCCCAGAGCCCAGAGCCCAGAGCCCAGACAGACGTGTGTTATGGGGCTCTTTGAACTGTATCATTGTTTGAATTGGGGTTTATCTTCTTATACTAATCCTCAGTACACATAGAAAACAAAGAGAGTGAGTCGAAACGAAGCAGATATGGAGAGTATAGTTGACCTTGCTGTACGTACAGTCTACAGTGTAATATGGACTCGGCACACAGGATTCAGTGGAAAGCATTGGTACGGTACTACAGACTGAGACATCTGGAACAAAGTGACCAAAAGCAGAGCAGAGCTGTGTGCAGCACAAGGTTCAGGTTCAAGTGTTTCCGTTTGACCCCCAGGCTGACTTGCTGTGTCCTGTCTGTGTCCTGTCTGTGCCCTGTCTGTGTCCTGTCTGTGTCCTGTCTGTGCCCTGTCTGTGCCTGTCTGTCCGTGTCCTGGCTTACAGGGAGACCAGGGACGAAATGAGGACCAGGCCAGAGAGTCAGAGACGTTGAGCTCAAGCTCTCCGGGGTCACACAATTAATTCAGACTAAATTATTTCACCCGTACCGGCTAATCGATACCATTCGGCAATACATGCACCTGCAGAGCCGCGCTCTGGTAGCAGGCGGGAGGGGGGGGTCTGGGCTTTTCTTTATTATTTATTTATCATTTTCATTACACCCCCCCCCACACACACACACACACAGACACACACACACACACACACGGAGGAGGCAAGCAATTATTGAGATGGGACCCAGGTGGCCCTCCATCACTCTTCCCACTTGAGCGCAGCGGCGGCGCATTGACGGCTAATCGATTACTGCTCTCATGAAAGCAGCAGCGTGCCCCCTGACCCTGCCGGTAAGCTCCCTGTCTGACAGCTGACAGGAGGAGTGCTTTATTTGACTGAATTACAAAACTGCAGTGCTCCGGGCTTTTCTCTCTGCTCTGCTACCCACACCACCACAAGAGGAGGAGAAGAGGAGGGTGAAGTGGGTGATGGGTAATTTGTTGCTTTTCACAATGTCGAGAGGACACAGAGAAGTGGTCGTTGTAAAACGAAGGTGTCATTGCGTCTTAATTGATCTCTGGAGAGTTTGGAGAGGTCCGCCGTACACGCCCGTACCTGTCCGTACCTGCCCGTACCCGCCCAGTCAGTCGCTCGCTGTGACTTATGGGTTGTTACAACACACGCGAGGTGTTTGAGGTGACCTGATCTCCTCAGGGATGATAGAGATATGTTTTAGCTTTCATACAAGACTGATGGAATAGACAGAAGGTCAGAGAGAACAGAGAGAGAACTGAGAGAACAGAGAGAACAGAGAGAACAGAGAGAGAACAGAGAGGAACAGAGAAAACAGAGAGAGAACAGAGAGAGCAGAGAGAGAACAGAGAGAGAACAGAGGGAACAGAGAGAGCAGAGAGAGAACAGAGAGAGAACAGAGAGAACAGAGAGAGAACAGAGAGAGAACAGAGAGGGAACAGAGAAAACAGAGAGAGAACAGAGAGAGAACAGAGAGAGCAGAGAGAGAACAGAGAGAGAACAGAGAGGGAACAGAGGAAACTGAGAGAGAACAGAGAGGGAACAGAGAAAACAGAGAGAGAACAGAGAGAGCAGAGAGAGAACAGAGAGAGAACAGAGGGAACAGAGAGAGCAGAGAGAGAACAGAGAGAGAACAGAGAGAGAACAGCGAGGGAACAGAGAACACAGAGAGAGAACAGAGAGAGAACAGAGAGAACAGAGAGAGAACAGAGAGAACAGAGAGAACAGAGAGAGAACAGAGAGAGAACAGAGAGAACAGAGAGAACAGAGAGAGAACAGATAGGGAACAGAGAAAACAGAGAGAGAACAGAGAGAGAACAGAGAGAACAGAGAGAGAACAGAGAGAACAGAGAGAACAGAGAGGGAACAGAGAAAACAGAGAGAGAACAGAGAGAGAACAGAGAGAGCAGAGAGAGAACAGAGAGAGAACAGAGAGAACAGAGAGAGCAGAGAGAGCAGAGAGAGAAACAGAGAGAGAACAGAGAGAACAGAGAGAGCCGAGAGAGAGCAGAGAGAGAACAGAGAGAGAACAGAGAGAACAGAGAGAGAACAGAGAGAACAGAGAGAACAGAGAGAGAACAGAGAGGGAACAGAGAAAACAGAGAGAGAACAGAGAGAACGTCTTCTGTTTCTCCATTGTTCTCCACAGCTACAGACTAACAATAACACAGCTGTAGGAAACACAGCATTGTGTTTTCTAATTGGTTTAAGGCATCTCGTCTAATATTGAATCTTTCCTTTTGATTTGCATAAACTCCTTCTGGGGATTTATCAAATATCAGCATTAAGGTTGAAAAAGGTAGGGTATACTGCCATGTTATGGTGTTGTCTTAGGTCGGCAGGTAGCCTAGTGGTTTGAGGCAGGTAGCCTAGTGGTTAGAGGCAGGTAGCCTAGTGGTTAGAGGCAGGTAGCCTAGTGGTTAGAGGTAGGTAGCCTAGTGGTTAGAGGCAGGTAGCCTAGTGGTTAGAGGCAGGTAGCCTAATAGTTAGAGGCAGGAAGCCTAGTGGTTAGAAGCAGGTAGCCTAGTGGTTAGAGGCAGGTCGCCTAGTGGTTAGAGGTAGGTAGCCTAGTGGTTAGAGGCAGGTAGCCTAGTGGTTAGAGGCAGCTAGCCTAGTGGTTAGAGACAGGTAGCCTAGTGGTTAGAGGCAGGTAGCCTAATGGTTAGAGGCAGGAAGCCTAGTGGTTAGAAGCAGGTAGCCTAGTGGTTAGAGGCAGGTCGCCAAGTGGTTAGAGGCAGGTAGCCTAGTGGTTAGAGGCAGGTAGCCTAGTGGTTAGAGACAGGTAGCCTAGTGGTTAGAGGCAGGTAGCCTAATGGTTAGAGGCAGGTAGCCTAGTGGTTAGAGGCAGCTAGCCTAGTGGTTAGAGACAGGTAGCCTAGTGGTTAGAGACAGGTAGCCTAGTGGTTAGAGGCAGGTAGCCTAATGGTTAGAGGCAGGAAGCCTAGTGGTTAGAAGCAGGTAGCCTAGTGGTTAGAGGCAGGTCGCCAAGTGGTTAGAGGCAGGTAGCCTAGTGGTTAGAGGCAGGTAGCCTAGTGGTTAGAGACAGGTAGCCTAGTGGTTAGAGGCAGGTAGCCTAGTGGTTATAGGCAGCTAGCCTAGTGGTTAGAAGCAGGTAGCCTAGTGGTTAGAGGCAGGTCGCCTAGTGGTTAGAGGTAGGTAGCCTAGTGGTTAGAGGCAGGTAGCCTAGTGGTTAGAGGCAGCTAGCCTAGTGGTTAGAGGCAGCTAGCCTAGTGGTTAGAGGCAGGTAGCCTAGTGGTTAGAGGCAGGTAGCCTAGTGGTTAGAGGCAGCTAGCCTAGTGGTTAGAGGCAGGTAGCCTAGTGGTTAGAGGCAGGTAGCCTAATAGTTAGAGGCAGGAAGCCTAGTGGTTAGAGGCAGGTAGCCTAGTGGTTCGAGGCAGCTAGCCTAGTGGTTAGAGGCAGCTCACCTAGTGGTTCGAGGCAGCTAGCCTAGTGGTTAGAGGCAGCTCACCTAGTGGTTCGAGGCAGCTAGCCTAGTGGTTAGAGGCAGCTCACCTAGTGGTTCGAGGCAGCTAGCCTAGTGGTTAGAGGCAGCTCACCTAGTGGTTCGAGTCAGCTAGCCTAGTGGTTAGAGCGTTGGACTAGTAACTGAAAGGTTGCTAGATTGAATCCCCGAGCTGACAAGGTAATCTGTCAAATCTGCCATTCTGCCCCCAATCTGAACAGGCAGTTAACCCACTGTTCCTAGGCCATCATTGAAAATATGAAGTTATTCTTAACTGACATGCCTAGTTAAATAAAGGTTAAATAAAAATACAAAATGTCTATAAACTGTTGAAGTTTACCAGTAAACTACTAGTGGCCTTATT
>NW_027016627.1:54975-92475 GCF_036934945.1 Oncorhynchus masou masou | reverse complement strand
TGTGTTGTTCTGTGTGTGCTCTTCTGTGTGTGTCTGAGTGTGTTGTTCTGTGTGTGTTTGTCTGAGTGTGTTGTTCTGTGTCCTCTATAAACAGGCATGCATGAGGCAGCGCCAGGCCTTGTTTGTTGTTGTTAGGGCTTCTGCAGTGCGTTGCCGGGGGCGATGCAGACGGTGTGTGTGTGGCCATGGAACAGGCCGGCCAGGCAGAGGGCGAATAACAATGCTCCTCTCGGCGGGACGCTAGCGCTCTCTTCCTGGAGCGCTGGGGGGGGGGATGTCCAACAGGAACTGTTTGGAGGGCCACACAGACACACACAATCTCAGAGATGACATCAATCGCAACCATGATGTCACCACCACATTACAGGACTACAAACAGGGTGTTTTGAAACCCTAGAGGACAGGCTATCCTGACACTCTGACCTAGAGGACAGGCTATCCTAACACTCTGACCTAGAGGACAGGCTATCCTGACACTCTGACCTGGAGGACAGGCTATCCTGACACTCTGACCTGGAGGACAGGCTATCCTAACACTCTGACCTAGAGGACAGGCTATCCTAACACTCTGACCTGGAGGACAGGCTATCCTGACACTCTGACCTAGAGGACAGGCTATCCTGACACTCTGACCTAGAGGACAGGCTATCCTAACACTCTGACCTGGAGGACAGGCTATCCTGACACTCTGACCTCGAGGACAGGCTATCCTGACACTCTGACCTCGAGGACAGGCTATCCTAACACTCTGACCTGGAGGACAGGCTATCCTAACACTCTGACCTGGAGGACAGGCTATCCTGACACTCTGACCTAGAGGACAGGCTATCCTGACACTCTGACCTAGAGGACAGGCTATCCTGACACTCTGACCTGGAGGACAGGCTATCCTAACACTCTGACCTAGAGGACAGGCTATCCTAACACTCTGACCTGGAGGACAGGCTATCCTGACACTCTGACCTGGAGGACAGGCTATCCTAACACTCTGACCTGGAGGACAGGCTATCCTAACACTCTGACCTGGAGGACAGGCTATCCTAACACTCTGACCTAGAGGACAGGCTATCCTGACACTCTGACCTAGAGGACAGGCTATCCTAACACTCTGACCTGGAGGACAGGCTATCCTGACACTCTGACCTAGAGGACAGGCTATCCTGACACTCTGACCTAGAGGACAGGCTATCCTAACACTCTGACCTGGAGGACAGGCTATCCTAACACTCTGACCTGGAGGACAGGCTATCCTAACACTCTGACCTAGAGGACAGGCTATCCTGACACTCTGACCTAGAGGACAGGCTATCCTAACACTCTGACCTAGAGGACAGGCTATCCTAACACTCTGACCTGGAGGACAGGCTATCCTGACACTCTGACCTGGAGGACAGGCTATCCTGACACTCTGACCTAGAGGACAGGCTATCCTGACACTCTGACCTGGAGGACAGGCTATCCTGACATTGACAGAGATATACAGCCCCAGGCTCCAAGATGAGGGCACACTGTCCTCGGCTCTATTCCTGTCTCTATCGCTGTCTCTGTAGCTATCCTTGTCCCTGTCTCAATTGCTGTCCTTGTCCGTGTCTCTATCCCTGTCCCTGTCTCTATCGCTGTCCCTGTCTATATCCCTGTCCCTGTCTCTATCCCTGTCCCTGTCTCTATCCCTGTCCCTGCCTCTATCCCTGTCTCTATCCCTGTCCCTGTCTCTATCCCTGTCCCTGTCTCTATCGCTGTCCCCGTCTCTATCCCTGTCTCTATCCCTGTCCCTTTCTCTATCCCTGTCTCTATCCCTGTCCCTGTCTCTATCCCTGTCTCTATCCCTGTCCCTGTCTCTATCCCTGTCTCTATCCCTGTCCCTGTCCCTGTCTCTATTGCTGTCCCTGTCCCTGTCTCTATCCCTGTCCCTGTCTCTATCCCTCTCCCTGTCTCTATTCCTGTCTCTATCCCTGTCCCTGTCTCTATCCCTGTCTCTATCCCTGTCCCTGTCTCTATCCCTGTCCCTGTCTCTATCCCTGTCCCTGTCTCTATCCCTGTCCCTGTCTCTATCCCTGTAACTGTCTCTATCCCTGTCTCTATCCCTGTCCCTGTCGCTGTCTCTATCCCTGTCTCTATCCCTGTCCCTGTCTCTTTCCCTGTCCCTGTCTCTATCCCTGTCCATGTCAGGGAGGGAGGGAGGGCGGCCACTAGTCAGAGAGGGAGGGAGGGCAGCCACTAGTCAGGGAGGGAGGGAGACCACTAGTCAGGGAGGGAGGGCGGCCACTAGTCAGGGAGGGAGGGAGACAACTAGTCAGGGAGGGAGGGAGACCACTAGTCAGGGAGGGAGACCACTAGTCAGGGAGGGAGGGTGGCCACTAGTCAGGGAGGGAGGGAGACAACTAGTCAGGGAGGGAGGGAGACCACTAGTCAGGGAGGGAGACCACTAGTCAGGGAGGGAGGGGAGGACACTAGTCAGAGAGGGAGGGCGGCACTAGTCAGGGAGGGAGGGAGACCACTAGTCAGGGAGGGAGGGGCGGCCACTAGTCAGGGAGGGAGGGAGACCACTAGTCAGGGAGGGAGGGAGACCACTAGTCAGGGAGGGAGGGAGACCACTAGTCAGGGAGGGAGGGAGACCACTAGTCAGGGAGGGAGGGAGACCACTAGTCAGGGAGGGAGGGCGGCCACTAGTCAGGGAGGGAGGGAGACCACTAGTCAGGGAGGGAGGGAGACCACTAGTCAGGAGGGAGGGAGACCACTAGTCAGGGAGGGAGGGAGACCACTAGGCAGGGAGGGAGGTAGGGAGGGCCCTTGCCTTACATCACTACCAGGCAAGATTTTTTTTATTTAACCTTTACTTAACTAGGTCCTTGTTACCTGCACATACTGATTACTGCATTCTACTTGCAAGCCTACAAATTAGCACTCAATTAATGCACAGATACAGATGTTAAAATATCAAGGTAGTTTGACACCACTAATTAAGAGCGAACAAAATGTTTTGATTTTGATTTGAAATAATCTGGAGTGTGGGTAAGAATGGGTTCCAGACATGGAATAGAGATGTTGCTGAGCAGGCTCTAGTGAGAGATGTCTTAGAGAGAGCTGCCTCCTTCAAATCATCCCAGGCCCCAGCACCTTACCCCCAGCCACAAGCCTCAAGCCACCCCACAATCCCATACACATTCACACACACACACACACACACACGAACACACACACACACGTTGCCCCTAGTGGGTTATGGCACGTCTCCGCTGTGAACCTGAACGGTGGGATTGGAGAGGAGAAATGAATCATTCAACACGGTAAGAGACTGTTAAAGCCGAGGAACATTTTAACGGCTGGCTGGAGGCCTGAAATACACTAACTAAACCTCCTTCCACCCAACCTCAGGAATCCCAGCTACGCACCCAGAAGTAGAGAGGAAAATATCAATGCATACAAGAGGTGTTGCTTCCAGAGAGATTTAGGTACATTACTGGGATGTGTTATTTATGTTAAAGTCATTCCTGGCTTCTGTCAACACTTCCATCATCTGCTTCCAGAGTACTTAGAAAACAAGAGCCCTACCAGACTAACAACCCTACCAGACTAACAGCCCTACCAGACTAACAACCCTACCAGACTAACAACCCTACCAGACTAACAACCCTACCAGACTAACAACCCTACCAGACTAACAGCCCTACCAGACTAACAACCCTACCAGACTAACAGCTCTACCAGACCAACAACCCTACCAGACTAACAACCCTACCAGACCAACAACCCTACCAGACTAACAGCCCTACCAGACTAACAGCTCTACCAGACTAACAACCCTACCAGACTAACAGCCCTACCAGACTAACAACCCTACCAGACCAACAACCCTACCAGACTAACAGCTCTACCAGACTAACAACCCTACCAGACTAACAGCCCTACCAGACTAACAGCCCTACCAGACTAACAACCCTACCAGACTAACAGCCCTACCAGACTAACAGCCCTACCAGACTAACAACCCTACCAGACTAACAACCCTACCAGACTAACAGCCCTACCAGACTAACAACCCTACCAGACGAACAGCCCTACCAGACTAACAACCCTACCAGACTAACAGCTCTACCAGACCAACAACCCTACCAGACTAACAACCCTACCAGACCAACAACCCTACCAGACCAACAACCCTACCAGACTAACAGCCCTACCAGACTAACAGCCCTACCAGACTAACAGCTCTACCAGACTAACAGCTCTACCAGACTAACAGCTCTACCAGACTAACAACCCTACCAGACTAACAACCCTACCAGAGTAACAATTCTACCAGACCAACAACCCTACCAGACTAACAGCTCTACTAGAATAACAGCCCTACCAGACTAACAGCTCTACCAGACTAACAGCCCTACCAGACTAACAACCCTACCAGACTAACAGCTCTACCAGACCAACAACCCTACCAGACTAACAACCCTACCAGACTAACAACCCTACCAGACTAACAACCCTACCAGACTAACAGCCCTACCAGACTAACAGCCCTACCAGACTAACAGCCCTACCAGACTAACAACCCTACCAGACTAACAGTCCTACCAGACTAACAACCCTACCAGACGAACAACCCTACCAGACTAACAACCCTACCAGACGAACAGCCCTACCAGACTAACAGCTCTACCAGACTAACAGCCCTACCAGACTAACAGCTCTACCAGAATAAATTGGTCTGGAGAAGAAGAACAGTGACAATGGCAGAAGCATTTAGGTTCTATTTAACAGGCAATTCACCAGGCTCAGGTGGGAAGCACCTTTCACCAATCTTCCTGTGTTCGGACGAGGTGAACTCAATGCCCCCTAAAACACACAGACACACAGACACACAGACAGACACACACACACACACACACACACACACACACACACACACACACACACACACACACACACACACACACACACACACACACACACACACACACACACACAGACACACAGACACACACACACACACACACACACTTCAGGAAGTGAAACCAGGCTGTGGAGTGTTTTGAGTGCAGCGGCGTGACGTAGCGACACTCTCTCCTCCTGCGCCCCCTCTCTCCCGGACGTGGTGCGGGAGGCTTGGACTCAGCCATCCGTTAATTCAGACAAGGTCTGCGTTTTTATTTGGATGCTGCTATTAATAATTGAGTGATAAATGGCTGGCATATTTCTCTCTCCTCCCTTCCTCCTCCTCTCTCACCTCCTCCCTCCTCCTTTCTCATCTCCTCCCTCCTCCGTTCTCATCTCCTCCCTCCTCCTCTCTCATCTCCGACCTCCTCCTCTCTCACCTCCTCTCTCTTTTCTCACCTCCTGCCTCCTGCCTCCTCCTCTCTCACTAACTCCCTCCTCATCTCTCACCTCCTCCCTCCTCCTCTCTCACCTCCTTCCTCCTTCTCTCTTACCTCCTCCCTCCTCCTCTCTCATCTCCTCTCTCACCTCCTCCCTCCTCCTCTCTCACCTCCTTCCTCCTTCTCTCTCACCTCCTCCCTCCTCCTCTCTTATCCCCTCCCTCCTCCTCTCTCAACTCCTCCCTCCTTCTCACCCACACAGATGCTTTTACCCATTTTACCCATGATGCCTGATTACATCTGAGTGTTAACGTGGTGCCTGATTACAGCTGAGTGTTAACGTGGTGCCTGATTACAGCTAAGTGTTAACGTGGTGCCTGATTACAGCTGAGTGTTAATATGTTGCCTGATTACAGCTGAGTGTTAACATGGTGCCTGATTACATCTGAGTGTTAACGTGGTGCCTGATTACAGCTGAGTGTTAACGTGGTGCCTGATTACAGCTAAGTGTTAACGTGGTGCCTGATTACAGCTGAGTGTTAATGTGGTGCCTGATTACAGCTGAGTGTTAACGTGGTGCCTGATTACAGCTGAGTGTTAACATGGTGCCTGATTACAGCTGAGTGTTACCGTGGTGCCTGATTACAGCTGAGTGTTAACATGGTGCCTGATTACAGCTGAGTGTTACCATGGTGCCTGATTACAGCTGAGTGTTAACATGTGCCTGATTACAGCTGAGTGTTAACCTGGTGCCTGATTACAGCTGAGTGTTAACATGGTGTGTGATTACAGCTGAGTGTTAACATGGTGCCTATATACAGCTGAGTGTTAACGTGGTGCCTGATTACAGCTGAGTGTTAACATGGTGCATGATTACAGCTGAGTGTTAACGTGGTGCCTGGTTACAGCTGAGTGTTAACGTGGTGCCTGATTACAGCTGAGTGTTAACGTGGTGCCTGATTACATCTGAGTGTTAACATGGTGCCTGATTACAGCTGAGTGTTAACGTGGTGCCTGATTACAGCTGAGTGTTAACATGGTGCCTGATTACAGCTGAGTGTTACCATGGTGCCTGATTACAGCTGAGTGTTAATGTGGTGCCTGATTACAGCTGAGAGTTAACGTGGTGCCTGATTACAGCTGAGTGTTAACATGGTGCCTGATTACAGCTGAGTGTTAACGTGGTGCCTAAATACAGCTGAGTGTTAACGTGGTGCCCGATTACAGCTGAGTGTTAACATGGTGCCTGATTACATCTGTGTTAACATGTGCCTGATTACAGCTGAGTGTTAACCTGGTGCCTGATTACAGCTGAGTGTTAACATGGTGCGTGATTACAGCTGAGTGTTAACATGGTGCCTATATACAGCTGAGTGTTAACGTGGTGCCTGATTACAGCTGAGTGTTAACATGGTGCATGATTACAGCTGAGTGTTAACGTGGTGCCTGGTTACAGCTGAGTGTTAACGTGGTGCCTGATTACAGCTGAGTGTTAACATGGTGCCTGATTACAGCTAAGTGTTAACGTGGTGCCTGATTACAGCTAAGTGTTAATGTGGTGCCTGATTACAGCTAAGTGTTAACGTGGTGCCTGATTACAGCTGAGTGTTAACATGGTGCCTGATTACAGCTGAGTGTTACCATGGTGCCTGATTACAGCTGAGTGTTAACCTGGTGCCTGATTACAGCTGAGTGTTAATGTGGTGCCTGATTACAGCTGAGGAGTGTTAACGTGGTGCCTGATTACAGCTGAGTGTTAACATGGTGCCTGATTACAGCTGAGTGTTAACGTGGTGCCTATATACAGCTGAGTGTTAACGTGGTGCCCGATTACAGCTGAGTGTTAACGTGGTGCCTGATTACATCTGTGTTAACATGTGCCTGATTACAGCTGAGTGTTAACCTGGTGCCTGATTACAGCTGAGTGTTAACATGGTGTGTGATTACAGCTGAGTGTTAACATGGTGCCTATATACAGCTGAGTGTTAACGTGGTGCCTGATTACAGCTGAGTGTTAACATGGTGCATGATTACAGCTGAGTGTTAACGTGGTGCCTGGTTACAGCTGAGTGTTAACGTGGTGCCTGATTACAGCTGAGTGTTAACGTGGTGCCTGATTACATCTGAGTGTTAACATGGTGCATGATTACAGCTGAGTGTAAAACGTGGTGCCTGATTACAGCTGAGTGTTAACATGGTGCCTGATTACAGCTGAGTGTTAACGTGGTGCCTATATACAGCTGAGTGTTAACGTGGTGCCCGATTACAGCTGAGTGTTAACGTGGTGCCTGATTACATCTGTGTTAACATGTGCCTGATTACAGCTGAGTGTTAACCTGGTGCCTGATTACAGCTGAGTGTTACCATGGTGCGTGATTACAGCTGAGTGTTAACATGGTGCCTATATACAGCTGAGTGTTAACGTGGTGCCTGATTACAGCTGAGTGTTAACGTGGTGCCTGGTTACAGCTGAGTGTTAATGTGATGCCTGATTACAGCTGAGTGTTAACGTGGTGCCTGATTACATCTGAGTGTTAACATGGTGCATGATTACAGCTGAGTGTTAACGTGGTGCCTGATTACAGCTGAGTGTTAACATGGTGCCTGATTACAGCTGAGTGTTAACGTGGTGCCTGATTACAGCTGAGTGTTAACGTGGTGCCTGATTACAGCTGAGTGTTAACATGGTGCCTGATTACAGCTGAGTGTTAACATGGTGCCTGATTACAGCTGAGTGTTAACATGGTGCCTGATTACAGCTGAGTGTTAACGTGGTGCCTGATTACAGCTAAGTGTTAACGTGGTGCATGATTACAGCTGAGTGTTAACGTGGTGCCTGATTACAGCTGAGTGTTAACGTGGTGCCTGATTACATCTGTGTTAACCTGGTGCCTGATTACAGCTGAGTGTTAACGTGGTGCCTATATACAGCTGAGTGTTAACGTGGTGCCTGATTACAGCTGAGTGTTAACCTGGTGCCTGATTACAGCTGAGTGTTAACGTGGTGCCTGATTACAGCTGAGTGTTAACGTGGTGCCTGATTACAGCTGAGTGTTAACGTGGTGCCTATCTCAACATGGCCATACGAGTCAACTGAATGTTCATGCTGATTCATCTACCAGCAACAAGAAAACACTTTATATTATTGAGTAGATGTAAGTTCCTATGTTTTGGAGTAAAAAAATAATGCTATACGCTGTTTGAATTTACACAAGTCCAGGGAATGTACTGATAATATGATTAAATATGAGGTAATGTAACACAAACATTTAGTAAACACAACATATCAGTGTTACATAAACACTTAACGGTTAATATTGTTCAATGTATTTGATCATTGGCCATGATAATCCACTTTGGCAGTCATTGTGGAGCACAGTGCTCAGCCCACCAGCTGTAACAGGATGTAGAATCAGTCATTGTGGAGCACAGTGCTCAGCCCACCAGCTGTAACAGGATGTAGAATCAGTCATTGTGGAGCACAGTGCTCAGCCCACCAGCTGTAACAGGATGTAGAATCAGTCATTGTGGAGCACAGTGCTCAGCCCACCAGCTGTAACCGGATGTAGAATCAGTCATTGTGGAGCACAGTGCTCAGCCCACCAGCTGTAACAGGATGTAGAATCAGTCATTGTGGAGCACAGTGCTCAGCCCACCAGCTGTAACCGGATGTAGAATCAGTCATTGTGGAGCACAGTGCTCAGCCCACCAGCAGTAACAGGATGTAGAATCAGTCATTGTGGAGCACAGTGCTCAGCCCACCAGCTGTAACAGGATGTAGAATCAGTCATTGTGGAGCACAGTGCTCAGCCCACCAGCTGTAACCGGATGTAGAATCAGTCATTGTGGAGCACAGTGCTCAGCCCACCAGCAGTAACAGGATGTAGAATCAGTAATTGCTGGACGCTACATTTGCCTCTGTCATTAAGAGCGGTAATGGTAATGGGGAATGGGTGGTCTCATCATTGAATGTGAATTTGCCTGACGGTTTGATATTCGTTCATCACGATCCAGTACACAATACTAATTTCGAAGTATACACTATTTTTCTTTCTTCAAACATGCAACATTGTGTATAATAATCATACAAATGTTGAATTGTAAAAACAGAGCCAAGTGGCAAGTTGTTGCAAGAACAAAACAAATATTTAGTTCATATAAAATTAACTTACTAAGCAAATATTGTTAAAATTAAAGCTGAAATATCGATGGTTTGTTTTTGAACCTTTTACTTTCGGTTTTGTACACCAGCTTCAAACAGCTGAAAATATTATATTTTTGGTTTATTGAAAAGATATTTCACAGCGGTTTAAATGGAACAATGATTCTCTACTCTTGTTTTTGTCACTTAAACTGAAATTAGATGAGCTTCCAGGAAATGGAGGAGCGATTTCTGCATAGTGCACCTTTAAGTTAATGAAATCACAGTGTTCTCTCTCTCTCTCTCTGGTTCTCCTCATGTAATATACAATCTGAGCAACACACTACGTTGGATCAGAACCCTAGAGGTTTTCCTTCACTGATCCAAAATGGATCCATGTAGAACCCTGCATGGTGCCATTTAAGAATAGCTACTACTATTAAATTGTAATAATTTTAGCTAAAAATATAATTGAATGAACAATTAAATAATGGACAAAATAATACCAGCATAGTTTTTAGAATGTATTGTTATTATATGCGAAAATAGTTTGGAAAAGTGCGTTGTTGGCCAGGGAAGAATCTCTTAGTATGAATAACGGCCCACATTAACTCTATCTGACTTCTTTACAATACAATACAATATTTCTACCTTTATTTAACTAGGCAAGTCATTTCAAATTCTTATTTTCAATGATGGCCTAGGAACAGTGGGTTAACTGCCTGTTCGGGGGCAGAAAGACAGATTTGTACCTTGTCAACGCAGGGATTTGAACTTGCAACCTTTTCAGTCACTAGTCCAACACTCTAACCACTAGGCTACCTGCCTCTAACCACTAGGCTACCTGCCTCTAACCATTAGGCTACCTGCCTCTAACCACTAGGCTACCTGCCTCGAACCACTAGGCTACCTGCCTCTAACCACTAGGCTACCTGCCTCTAACCACTAGGCTACCTGCCTCTAACCATTAGGCTACCTGCCTCTAACCACTAGGCTACCTGCCTCTAACCACTAGGCTACCTGCCTCTAACAACTAGGCTACCTGCCTCTAACCATTAGGCTACCTGCCTCTAACCACTAGACTACCTGCCTCTAACCACTAGGCTACCCTGTCTCTAACCACTAGGCTACCTGCCTCTAACCACTAGGCTACCTGCCTCTAACCACTAGGCTACCTGCCTCTAACCACTAGGCTACCCTGCCTCTAACCACTAGGCTACCTGCCTCTAACCACTAGGCTACCTGCCTCTAACCACTAGGCTACCTGCCTCTAACCACTAGGCTACCCTGCCTCTAACCACTAGGCTACCTGTCTCTAACCACTAGGCTACCTGCCTCTAACCACTAGGCTACCTGCCTCTAACCACTAGGCTACCCTGCCTCTAACCACTAGGCTACCTGCCTCTAACCACTAGGCTACCCTGCCTCTAACCACTAGGCTACCTGCCTCTAACCACTAGGCTACCCTGCCACCCCGAATATATTTTGTCCAATAGTTAGTGAACAGTGCTCCGCTCTAACACCCCTAAACAGCAGACCTCACACATACAGTTGAGACGAGCACAGGTTCAGGCTGCGGTGCAGCTCCCCTGAGTAGAGAGCATGTTGTTGTGGCTTAAGGGCCTTGCTCAAGGGCCCAACGGTAAGGGAACGGTTTGAAGATGTGAACCCAACAGTCCAACTCCTTAGTCGCTGGGCTACATGTATGACAGGTACATGTATGACAGGTGGATTGACAGTTGCTATGGGAATGGCAGTTAAATACTGAATTGACCAAAGGGGTCTATATATAACCCCTATTTATCTAAGAGCGTATGATTTTATTAAACACAGTATTTCCTTTTGCTTCCAGCTAGCATTTAGTTTGTAACAGCACAGGTTTGTATGAACAATCTTCCTCTTGGTGTCGGACGTCGGCAAGGTGTTTTTCTGTAGCAGCATCATCAATTTGGATAGAAACAAATTAAAAGGGAATGTTTTTGTTAGCATTTATTTCTAACATTTAGAGCCTTTTTTTAATAAAGGGTTCTTCATCTTGTCCAAAGAGAGAGAGAGAGAGAGACAGAGAGAGAGAGAGAGAGAGAGAGAGAGAGAGAGAGAGAGAGAGAGAGAGAGAGAGAGAGAGAGAGAGAGAGATGGGGGGGAGGGGGGGTAGCTGGCTCCAGGCCCCTGTTCTGAATCTGATGCTCTGTAGAGGGAGGCCTGACAGTTTGAAACCAGCCAAATATTCAGCTAGTCAATCATAGTTACCCACAAACCCCCCAAGGTATTCCCTCCTCCAGAAAAGTGAGGGAACAAAAAGAGAGAGAAAGAGAGAAAGCATATATATATATATATATATATATATATATATATATATATATATATAGAGAGAGAGAGAGAGAGAGAGAGAGAGAGAGAGATGGGGGGCGAGGGGTGGCGAGGGGGTAGCTGGCTCCAGGCCCCTGTTCTGAATCTGATGCTCTGTAGTCAGTAACACCTGAGGCCTGAGCATTAACACCAACACCAGGGCCATGTCAGCAGCACTGCACACTGGCTCCAACTGCCCTCTCCTCACCACCAAACACTCAGTACTCATACAGACACACAGTAACCAGCTCTCCAATACAGCCCTTACTAACAATGGGTTTAAACACTACAGTTTATGAGACATATACACCATACTGAACAGTACAACCACCATACTGGTCAATACAACCACCATACTGAACAGTACAACCACCATACTGGTCAATACAACCACCATACTGAACAGTACAACCACCATACTGAACAGTACAACCACCATACTGGTTAGTACAACCACCATACTTTACAGTACAACCACCATACTGAACAGTACAACCACCATGCTGGTACAATCACCATACTGGTCACAACCACCATACTGGTCAGTACAACCACCATACTGGTCAGTACAACCACCATACTGGTCAGTACAACCACCATACTGAACAGTACAATCACCATACTGGTTAGTACAACCACCATACTTTACAGTACAACCACCATACTGGTCAGTACAACCACCATACTGGTCAGTACAACCACCATACTGGTTAGTACAACCACCATACTGGTCAGTACAACCACCATACTGGTCAGTACAACCACCATACTGGTCAGTACAACCACCATACTGAACAGTACAACCACCATACTGGTCAGTACAACCACCATACTGGTCAGTACAACCACCATACTGGTCAGTACAACCACCATACTGGTCAGTACAACCACCATACCATACAACCACCATACTGGTAACCACCATACTTTACAGGTACAACCACCATACTGGTCAGTACAACCACCATACTGGTCAGTACAACCACCATACTGGTCAGTACAACCACCATACTGGTCAGTACAACCACCATACAACAACCACCATACTGAACAGTACAACCACCATACTGAACAACCACCATACTGTACAACCACCATACTGGTTAGTACAACCACCATACTGGTCAGTACAACCACCATACTGGTCAGTACAACCACCATACTGAACAGTACAACCACCATACTGAACAGTACAACCACCATACTGGTCAGTACAACCACCATACTGGTCAGTACAACCACCATACTGAACAGTACAACCACCATACTGAACAGTACAACCACCATACTGGTCAGTACAACCACCATACTGGTCAGTACAACCACCATACTGGTTAGTACAACCACCATACTGGTTAGTACTACAACAACCACCATACTGAACAGTACAACCACCATACTGGTTACAACCACCATACTGTACAACCACCATACTGAACAGTTACAACCACCATAGTACAACCACCATACTGAACAGTACAACCACCATACTGGTCAGTACAACCACCATACTGGTTAGTACAACCACCATACTGAACAGTACAACCACCATACTGGTCAGTACAACCACCATACTGGTTAGTACAACCACCATACTGGTTAGTACAGTACAACCACCATACTGGTTACTGAACAGCAACCACCATACTGAACAGTACAATCACCATACTGTACAACCACCATACTTTACAGTACAACCACCATACTTTACAGTACAACCACCATACTGGTTACAACAACCATACTGTACAACCACCATACTGGTCAGTACAACCACCACCATACTGGTTAGTACAACCACCATACTGGTCAGTACAACCACCATACTGGTCAGTACAACCACCATACTGGTCCACCATACTGTACAACCACCATACTTCTGGTCAGTTAGTACAACCACCATACTAGTTAGTAAAACCACCATACTGGTCAGTACAACCACCATACTGGTCAGTACAACCACCATACTGGTCAGTACAACCACCATACTGGTCAGTAGAACCACTTGTTGCAAAGAGATTCCACTACTTTTCTCCCAGAAAGAAAACCACCAAACCAATCAAATCTGTCTTTTTCCTGGGTTCTATGTTTTTCTTTGTCTGTTTATTCCTCGTATTCATTTCCAGGGGGGATATGTGTGTCTCCATTGTGTGGTGGTGAGTGGCAGGCAGACAGTGACAGCCCCCCCCCCCACCCCCCTCCCCAGTCACACTACGTCCTCTTCGTCACAGACAGGCCAGGCAGCCCTCATATTCCCAGAGGTCCAGCCATCCCCTGGCCCACGCTGTCACTCACAGCCTGGTCAGTCCATTTAGGCCAGGCCGTGTGACCACCCTGGCCCTGTGACTAGTGGACCGGGACAGGACCGCCATCGGTCTGAGGGGCTCTGTCTGTTCAGCCAAAACACTGAGTCTGAGACAGTCAACGCGGTGTGGACGGTGAGACAGCTCGCTGCTCCTCCCTCGCCGGCCCTGATTTGACGTGCCTGTGGCTGTTCCAGTTTAAAACCTGAGAGGCGGACAGGCTCGCAGGCAGGCACAGAGGCAAAAGAGAGGCAGGGAGGGAGGCAGGCAGGGAAGCAGGGTGGATTTAAACAGTACATTGATGGGCGGTAGCCATCTAAACGTGTCTCCAGAGGGCTTTTGAAGCCTGGCTGTGTGTGAGGTGAGCATGAAAAACACTCAATGTTAAAGCCTGGATTTCCTACAGCAACATCAGCGCACCAGCAGAATGTGTGTCTGCAGAGAAATACATTGTGTTAGGCTTGAGGTAAGAGGAAACAACGTGGTATGTTAAGCTCCTCTCTTAATAGAATTATAAACACATGCATACACAAACACACTCAAGGCACTCGCAAGCACACCCACATTATCAGCATACTTTACATTGGTCAGGAGAAAACAAACTCCAGAATGTTTGTATTGAGAGTCTGTGGGAGTTACCAGGTAAACTCCCGTCTGTTTGTTTTTTAATGACAGTGCTAATGAAACACACACTGCACAGCACTCACTGCCTGGCTGGGTGGTTTGGGGGGCAGTGTGTGTGCGTGCGTGTCCGTGTGTGTGTGTGTGTGTGTGTGTGTGTGTGTGTGTGTGTGTGTGTGTGTGTGTGTGTGTGTGTGTGTGTGTGTGTGTGTGTGTGTGTGTGTGTGTGTGTGTGTGTGTGTGTGTGTGTGTGTGTGTGTGTGTGTGTGTCCGGGCCTGGCAGTCTACAGGCAGTGTGGTACACTGTAGCTCATTCATGGCAGGCAGGCTCTGGGGTCAGGCCTGTGGATGGAGGGGTGTGTGGCTGAGACACACTAATGGCCCATGGAGTGAGAGGGCCTCTGTGCTACAGGCACCCAGGGGCCAGAGGCCTCCCAAAACCACAGCTCCATGAGGCTACTTTACCCTTCCCCACCAGTTGGCAGCAGGGAGGGTGGCCTGGAGGGGGGTGGGGCACGGTGAGGAGGCTGGTGGAGGGAGGCCGGCCTGGCCTGTGGGGCACGGTGAGGAGGCTGGTGGAGGGAGGCTGGCCTGGCCTGTGGGGCACGGTGAGGAGGCTGGTGGAGGGAGGCTGGCCTGGCCTGTGGGGCACAGTGAGGAGGCTGGTGGAGGGAGGCTGGCCTGGCCTGTGGGGCACAGTGAGGAGGCTGGTGGAGGTAGGCTGGCCTGGCCTGTGGGGCACAGTGAGGAGGCTGGTGGAGGTAGGCTGGCCTGGCCTGTGGGGCACAGTGAGGAGGCTGGTGGAGGTAGGCTGGCCTGGCCTGTGGGGCACGGTGAGGAGGCTGGTGGAAGTAGGCTGGTCTGGCCTGTGGGGCACAGTGAGGAGGCTGGTGGAGGGAGGCTGGCCTGGCCTGTGGGGCACGGTGAGGAGGCTGGTGGAGGTAGGCTGGCCTGGCCTGTGGGGCACAGTGAGGAGGCTGGTGGAGGTAGGCTGGCCTGGCCTGTGGGGCACGGTGAGGAGGCTGGTGGAAGTAGGCTGGTCTGGCCTGTGGGGGCACAGTGAGGAGGCTGGTGGAGGTAGGCTGGCCTGGCCTGTGGGGCACGGTGAGGAGGCTGGTGGAAGGAGGCTGGTCTGGCCTGTGGGGGCACGGTGAGGAGGCTGGTGGAGGTAGGCTGGCCTGGCCTGTGGGGTACGGTGAGGAGGCTGGTGGAGGTAGGCTGGCCTGGAGGGGGCACGGTGAGGAGGCTGGTGGAGGTAGGCTGGCCTGGAGGGGGCACGGTGAGGAGGCTGGTGGAGGTAGGCTGGCCTGGAGGGGGGCACGGTGAGGAGGCTGGTGGAGGGAGGCTGGCCTGGCCTGTGGGGCACGGTGAGGAGGCTGGTGGAGGTAGGCTGGCCTGGAGGGGGGCACGGTGAGGAGGCTGGTGGAGGGAGGGTGGCCTGGAGGGGGGCACGGTGAGGAGGCTGGTGGAGGGAGGGTGGCCTGGAGGGGGGCACGGTGAGGAGGCTGGTGGAGGGAGGGTGGCCTGGAGGGGGGCACCATACAGACTCCTCCACCACTGGTCCAGATAGACCCCTCTTTGTAAACATGAGGCACTGCCTTATGACATCACATCCTGTCATCCTTGGGCATGTATCTTGTTGAGACTGTACTTGAATGTTTATTTGAGGAGAATGTTTGAAGTCACCCTTGACTCAGTGAGAGAGCGAGAGACCTGGTGTGTGAGAAACTAGAGTGTGTGTGTGTGTGTGTGTGTGTGTGTGTGTGTGTGTGTGTGTGTGCGTGTGTGTGTGTGTTGTGTGTGTGTGTGTGTGTGTGTGTGTGTGTGTGTGTGTGTGTGTGTGTGTGTGTGTGCGTGCGTGTGTGTGTGTGTTTGTGTGTGTGTGTGTGCGTGCGTGTGTGTGTGTGTGTGCGTGTGTGATGGGGGCTGGTCAGTATAAACTGGAGGAAGGGCTCAGAATGATACATCCGCTGAGGGAGAGTTGTTGTCTTTTCACAGATAGATAAGCCATGTGTATGTATACCCGTCCTGCCTGTGTGTCGAGGGACAGAAGGGGGATGGGGAGTGATCCAAGGCCTGGCCCTGTTTGTTGCTTTTAGCGTAAGGTGATCTGTGCCGGAAGGCTGAGGAGGGGAAGGGGGGCAGACGGCAGAGGTTGGCCAGGGTGGAGGGTGTCAGGACAGGGGGTGGGGGGGGTGGAGAGAGGCACATCTGTGTGGAACATGTCCTGTGGCAATGCCGTTTCCCCCCCAACATTCACCGCCCTGGCCTCCTGCCCTCCCTCCCTCCCAGCCCCCGTTCCGATCCTTTGTAAAGAGCCGGGCCAATGGGAGGTACAGTCATCTTTGCTCATATAACAGACTCTAACCATCACATTGTAGCCTGCAGGACCTCAGAAACTGGACCACACAAACCAGCTCAACTTTCATACAGCAGCCAGCCAGGGAGATCTGGCCTGGAGAAAGGAAAGGCTCTCTATTCAGACAGAATTAACCACGAATCGATGTGTGGCTCGCAGTTAAACCCAATTAGCATTGAATGTAAATGTCTGGCTACTTAATGGTAGAACAGGTGCAGTCAGAGACCCTAAATGAGATAAATGAATAAAACATTTCTCTCTCTCTCTGTCTCAATCTCTATCTCTCTGTCTCTCTGTCTCCGTCTCCGTCTCCGTCTGTCTCTCTGTCTCTCTGTCTCTCTCTCTCTGTCTCTCTCTCTCTCTCTCTGTTCTCTCTCTCTCACTCCCCCCTCTCTCTCTCTCTGTCTCTGTCTCTCTCTCTCTCTCTCGCTGTCTCTGTCTCTCTTTCTCTCTCTCTCTTTCTCAATCTCTCTCTCTCACTACCCTATAAATCTGACACACACACACGCACGCTCGCTCGCACACACACACACACAGCGAGAGAGCTGTGAGAGCTGACACAAAGTCAATCGCATGAATAATTCACAGCACTCCCCTTCTCCGAACCACGGCTGACCTTTCCCCGCAGGAAGTGGAATCAAAACACAACAATGGGCCTGGAGCTGGTTCAGAGTAAGGAACATAAAACAGAATAATCCAATCATGGCTAAAACTCATATACCTCACCTATAGCTGTCTTTTTGTTAACGCTCAGTTCAGAATAAATATAACTAAGAATGAATATAGAAATCTCTAACCAACAACCACAAGCGTTCTTATATATCATGATGAACCGTGTCTGACTCAACACCTGTCTTTACTGAATCTCTTCCATATTCTTTAATATCACATAATGTTTACAAAACATCCACACTTCCCACAGGAAACCACTAGTGATGGAGCCCCCGTCATGTCTTCCCACAGGAAACCACTAGTGATGGAGCCCCCGTCATGTCTTCCCACAGGAAACCACTAGTGATGGAGCCTCCGTCATGTCTTCCCACAGGAAACCATTAGTGATGGAGCCCCGTCATGTCTTCCCACAAGTAACCACTAGTGATGGAGCCCCGTCATGTCTTCCCACAGGAAACCATTAGTGATGGAGCCCCCGTCATGTCTTCCCACAAGTAACCCCGTCACTTCCCAGTGATGGAGCCCCGTCATGTCTTCCCACAAGAAACCACTAGTGATGGAGCCCCCATCATGTCTTCCCACAGGAAACCATGTCTTCCCCCACAAGAAGCCACTAGTGATGGAGCCCCGTCATGTCTTCCCACAGGAAACCATTAGTGATGGAGCCCCGTCATGTCTTCCCATCATGTCTTCCCACAGGAAACCACTAGTGATGGAGCCCCCGTCATGTCTTCCCACAGGAAACCACTGGTGATAGAGCCCCCATCATGTCTTCCCATACAGTAGTATTATATGGATGTATATTAGGGTTGAATGGCGGATACCCAGTTACCGAGATTTACCGAGATTTACCAGGATTTACTGGGATTTACCGAGATTTACCAGGATTTACGGGGATTTACCGGGATTTACCGAGATTTACCGGGATTTACTGGGATTTACTGAGATTTACCGAGATTTACCAAGATTTACCAGGATTTACTGGGATTTACCGAGATTTACCAGGATTTACTGGGATTTACCGGGATTTACCAAGATTTACCAGGATTTACTGGGATTTACCGAGATTTACCGAGATTTACCAGGATTTACTGGGATTTACCGGGATTTACCAAGATTTACCAGGATTTACTGGGATTTACCGAGATTTACCAGGATTTACGGGGATTTACCGGGATTTACCGAGATTTACCGGGATTTACTGGGATTTACCGAGATTTACCAGGATTTACGGGGATTTACCGGGATTTACCGAGATTTACCGGGATTTACTGGGATTTACCGAGATTTACCAGGATTTACTGGGATTTACCGAGATTTACCAAGATTTACTGGGATTTACTGGGATTTACCGAGATTTACCAAGATTTACCAGGATTTACCGGGATTTACCGCCCCCAAAAACTTTCCTTTTCCCGGGATAAACAACTGCGAGAAACCAGTCAATTATAATACATTATGTATATGAACAGCATGGCGTGAAATGGAACTGTTAAATGAGATGTCTAAATCGGTCTTCTCTACGGCCGCTGCATGATGAATCATCAACACTCAGGATGGGCACAGACCCACCTCAGATTGAAGCGCAGTTCAGAATGCATGTACATCTATCACCTCATGATAACAGTTTTGCAGGTGAAAGGTGGACCTAGATTTGCTGCAGCATAACCTATGCTACAATAATATAAAGATTGAATGCGTGTCTAATTGACCCATCTCCATCTGACTTACGGGGGAGGTCAACTTATTTTTTGTACAGATTTTATAATTACTTTATATTATTTTTTAATTGCAGTTGCAGAGTTTTAAAACAAGCCTAATACTTGAATATCGTTGCATTAAATCAGAGCACTCTTTCGCAGTCTCTCTCTCCATCAATTCCATTTCAATTGCATCCAAAATAAATAATCCTTTTCTATTTGATATATAGCTATATATATAGATGTCCTAGCCTTCCTCTTTCAGGTAATACATTTACATTTACATTTAAGTCATTTAGCAGACGCTCTTATCCATTCAATGCAGTATTAGACTTATATTTAGCTAATTAATGATGGTTATGCATAATAAGCGTCTAACTTATAGCCTCTCTCTCTTGTGCAATACACAAACACTTTTGCTCCACTGTCCTCTCCTTTTAAAAAAAACATCCTTAGCTCTTGAAGTCCCAAGCAGGAAAAGCTTAGACTAGAACTAGCTTGCTGGACGTTATTTGTATTTTTTTTTTTTTTTGCAATTTCTTATACCAATAGCAGCCGATAGAACTCACGGAGAGTTGGAAAGAAGAGAGAATGAGTGATGGCGGTAGGCTACAGTAGTTAGTATTTATTCAGACCCATAACCATTCAATCTTGGTGAAGAGAAGCGAAGGCCTTCTGCATCTAACTGTAGCCCTATTATTATTCAAAGATGTCGTTAGAAGGACAACGAAACATATTTCATTTAACTGTTGAAAGTGAAGAAGGAACAACAGAGAGAGAAAGAGGAGGAAGGCTAATAACACCTGAGGAAATATTAGGAAAGGTCATCCTACTAATGATACAAATAGGCCCTATTATATTTCAAAATTAAAATCACATTTGGGAGCCTATTCTTGCACCTGTAGGAAATATTCACCTGTAGGACATATGCACCTGTAGGACATATGCACCTGTAGGACATATCCACCTGTAGGACATATCCACCTGTAGGACATTTGCACCTGCAGGACATATCCACCTGTAGGACATATTCACCTGTAGGACATATTCACCTGTAGGACATATGCACCTGTAGGACATATCCACCTGTAGGACATATGCACCTGTAGGACATATCCACCTGTAGGACATATTCACCTGTAGGACATATTCACCTGTAGGACATATTCACCTGTAGGACATATTCACCTGTAGGACATATGCACCAGAATCTTGTGTCTCCCTGCTTTATCATGGTTTTAACTATGTGCATAATTTCAGTCCATAATTCCAGTGCATAATTCCAGTCCATAATTCCAGTCCATAATTCCAGTGCATAATTCCAGTGCATAATTCCAGTCCATAATTCCAGTCCATAATTCCAGTGCATAATTCCAGTGCATAATTCCAGTCCATAATTCCAGTCCATAATTCCAGTCCATAATTCCAGTGCATAATTCCAGTCCATAATTCCAATCCATAATTCCAGTCCATAATTCCAGTGCATAATTCCAGTGCATAATTCCAGTCCATAATTGCAGTCCATAATTCCAGTCCATACAATACAGTATAATACAGTACAGTAATACAGTTCACACTAAAAAAAGATTAGCCTACTGTAGCTAGGTTTATTTATTTACCCAAGAGACAATATGGTAAACTACATCTATGGGCTTTTTTGTTTTTCTGTTGTGCAGTAGCCTACATCATATATGTATTTGTTAAAATGATTTTTGGGCCTGGGCTCATTAAATGTATTTAATATATGGCTCAGGTTTGACTTTTATTTAATTTTATTTAATCTTTATTTAACTAGGCAAGTCAGTTAAGAACAAATTCTTATTTACAATGACAGCCTAGGAACAGTGGGTTAACTGCCTGTTCAGGGGCAGAATGACAGATTTTTACCTTGTTCAATCCAGCAACCTTTCAGTTACTGGCCCAGCGCTCGAACCACTAGGCTACCTGCTGCCTCTACACTCTAACCACTAGGCTACCTGCCGCCTCTACACTCTAACCACTAGGCTACCTGCCCCCCTACACTCTAACAACTAGGCTACCTGCCCCCCTACACTCTAACCACTAGGCTACCTGCCCCCCTACACTCTAACCACTAGGCTACCTGCCCCCCTATACTCTAACCACTAGGCTACCTGCCCCCTACACTCTAACCACTAGGCTACCTGCCCCCCTACACCCTAACCACTAGGCTACCTGCCCCCCTACACTCTAACCACTAGGCTACCTGCCCCCCTACACTCTAACAACTAGGCTACCTGCCGCCCTACAATCTAACCACTAGGCTACCTGCCCCCATACACTCTAACCACTAGGCTACCTGCCCCCCTATACTCTAACCACTAGGCTACCTGCCCCCTACACTCTAACCACTAGGCTACCTGCCCCCTACACTCTAACCACTAGGCTACCTGCCCCCTACACTCTAACCACTAGGCTACCTGCCCCCTACACTCTAACAACTAGGCTACCTGCCGCCCTACAATCTAACCACTAGGCTACCTGCCCCCCTACACTCTAACCACTAGGCTACCTGCCCCCCTATACTCTAACCACTAGGCTACCTGCCCCCCTACACTCTAACCACTAGGCTATGGCTGTGTGTGTGTGTGTGTGTGTGTGTGTGTGTGTGTGTGTGTGTGTGTGTGTGTGTGTGTGTGTGTGTGTGTGTGTGTGTGTGTGTGTGTGTGTGTGTGTGTGTGTGTGTGTGTGTGTGATGTGATGCCAGGTAGGTAGGAGTATTTTGGGAAGTGGTACAGACAGGGGTGTGGGAGTAGGGATGATGGCTAATGTGATGCGGTTGTTGTTGTGAACACAGCAGTCAGTGAGGCGCCAAGCTCTGTGATCTCAGCCCGCTGATGAGAGCTAATGAGATTAGTGAGAACCCAGGTGTGTGTGTGTGTGTGTGTGTGTGTGTGTGTGTGTGTGTGTGTGTGTGTGTGTGTGTGTGTGTGTGTGTGTGTGTGTGTGTGTGTGTGTGTGTGTGTGTGTGTGTGTGTGTGTGTGTGTGTGTGTGTGTGTGTGTGTGTGTTCATGTGAGTGTGTAGCCAGCTATTATTCAAGACAAATGAGGTAGTGGCCTACATAGAAAAATATGGGATACCTCATTAGATTTTCTAGTCTGACATTTTTCCTTTTCTGAGCCAATAGAAATTAGAGTTAAAATATGACACCCTCTTGGCAGAATGTGAACTTGAAGCAGAGTGACTTGTAACCAGCTCCCTCTCTGACATACATTCACTTCATCCATCTCTGTAGCACAGCTTCTCTACTGGTAGCCCCAGAACTCTCGATGGATGTCAATCTGAGCTAGAATTTGAATAAGTCTCACATCAGTCCCACTGAGTAGAGACCCAAACTAAGTTGTAATTTCCTCATAATTTCTATGCATTTTACAAGCTATTACACAAAGAAATCCTTTGGTGGCCATAAATCAGATGAAACGTGTGAACTGTGCGACCTGCACATCTGTCAGGGCAGGGCCATGTCACCTCTGTCAGGCACCCACACAACGGGCCAGCACTGGACAGGAAGTGACATCAGCTCCCAGGGAGGAGCGCTTCCTGTCTGCCATTCTTCACTGGAGACAAAAAAAAACACAGCGATCAGCAGGAAAACATCAGATCACTTCCAACATCCTCTCCGCACCTAACCACACTGCAACACACACACATACGCACGCACGCACGCACACACACACACACACACACACACACACGCTAACACGCACGCACACGCACGCACACGCACACACACACGCGTTTAGGTAGATGCTTTTAGAAGAAACCACCAACCACCAGCATCTATTTTTAAAAGACTCTATCCCAACCATCTAGATTTCAAGACTGAGATTTGCACACAAATTGTGTTTTCAGAAAGTATTCATACCCCTTGACTTTGTCCACATTTTGAATTTAAAATGGATTACACTTTTGCGTCACTGGCCGAGTCACATAAGAAGTTGAAAGGACTCACTCTGTGTGCAATAATAGTGCTTAACATGTTTTTTGAATGACTACCTCATCTCCGTAACACATACAATTAATTATCTGTAAGGTCACCTCAGTCAAACAGTGAATTTAAAACACAGTTTCAACCACAAAAACCAGGGAGTTTTTCCAATGCCTTGCAAATAAGGGCACCTATTGGTAGATGGGTAAAAATAGCAGACATGGAATATCCCTTTGAGCAGGGTGAAGTTATTCATTACACTTTGGATGGTGTATCAATACACCCAGTCACTACAAAGATGCAGGTGTCCTTTCTAACTCAGTTGCCCGAGAGGAAGGAAACCGCTCAGGGATTTCACCATAAGGCAAATGGTTGACTTTAAAACAGTTACAGAGTTTAATGGCTGTGAGAAAACTGAGGATGGATCAACAACACTGTAGTTACTCCACAATACTAACCTAAATGAACAAGTGAAAAGAAGGAAGCCTGTAAAGATTAAAAATATTCCAAAACATGAACCTTATGTCCCGAATACAAAGTGTTAGGTTTGGGCGAAATCCAACACAACACATCACTGAGTACCACTTCATATTTTCATATTTTATGCTTGTCATTGCCAGAAACAGAATAGAGCTAAGCACAGTCAAACTCCTAGAGGAAAAGTGATTCAGTCTACTTTCCAACAGATACTGGGAGACAAATTCACCTTTCAGCAGATCAATAACCTATAACAGGGTTTCCTACTCAGTCATCGGGACCCCCAGCGCTCCACAGCTGATTCAAATGTCATCGGGACCCCCAGCGCTCCACAGCTGATTCAAATGTCATTGGGACCCCCAGCGCTCCACAGCTGATTCAAATGTCATTGGGACCCCCAGCGCTCCACAGCTGATTCAAATGTCATCGGGACCCCCAGCGCTCCACAGCTGATTCAAATGTCATCGGGGCCCCCAGCGCTACACAGCTGATTCAAATGTCATCGGGACCCCCAGCGCTCCACAGCTGATTCAAATGTCATCGGGACCCCCAGCGCTACACAGCTGATTCAAATGTCATCGGGACCCCCAGCGCTCCACAGCTGATTCAAATGTCATCGGGACCCCAGCGCTACACAGCTGATTCAAATGTCATCGGGACCCCAGCGCTCCACAGCTGATTCAAATGTCATCGGGACCCCCAGCGCTACACAGCTGATTCAAATGTCATCGGGACCCCCAGCACTCCACAGCTGATTCAAATGTCATCGGGACCCCCAGCGCTCCACAGCTGATTCAAATGTCATCGGGACCCCCAGCGCTACACAGCTGATTCAAATTTCATCGGGATCCCCAGCGCTACACAGCTGATTCAAATGTCATCGGGACCCCCAGCGCTACACAGCTGATTCAAATGTCATCGGGACCCCCAGCGCTACACAGCTGATTCAAATGTCATCGGGACCCCCAGCGCTCCACAGCTGATTAAAATGTCATCGGGATCCCCAGCGCTACACAGCTGATTCAAATGTCATCGGGACCCCCAGCGCTCCACAGCTGATTCAAATGTCATCGGGACCCCGCAGCGCTCCACAGCTGATTCAAATGTCATCGGGACCCCCAGCGCTCCACAGCTGATTCAAATGTCATCGGGACCCCCAGCGCTCCACAGCTGATTCAAATGTCATCGGGACCCCAAGCGCTACACAGCTGATTCAAATGTCATCGGGACCCCCAGCGCTCCACAGCTGATTCAAATGTCATCGGGACCCCCAGCGCTCCACAGCTGATTCAAATGTCATCGGGACCCCCAGCGCTACACAGCTGATTCAAATGTCATCGGGACCCCAGCGCTCCACAGCTGATTCAAATGTCATCGGGACCCCCAGCGCTCCACAGCTGATTCAAATGTCATCGGGACCCCAGCGCTACACAGCTGATTCAAATGTCATCGGGACCCCAGCGCTCCACAGCTGATTCAAATGTCATCGGGACCCCCAGCGCTACACAGCTGATTCAAATGTCATCGGGACCCCAGCGCTCCACAGCTGATTCAAATGTCATCGGGACCCCCAGCGCTACACAGCTGATTTAAATGTCATCGGGACCCCAGCGCTACACAGCTGATTCAAATGTCATCGGGACCCCAGCGCTCCACAGCTGATTCAAATGTCATCGGGACCCCAGCGCTCCACAGCTGATTCAAATGTCATCGGGACCCCAGCGCTACACAGCTGATTCAAATTTCATCGGGATCCCCAGCGCTACACAGCTGATTCAAATGTCATCGAGACCCCCAGCGCTCCACAGCTGATTCAAATGTCATCGGGACCCCCAGCGCTCCACAGCTGATTCAAATGTCATCGGGACCCCCAGCGCTACACAGCTGATTCAAATGTCATCGGGATCCCCAGCGCTACACAGCTGATTCAAATGTCATCGGGACCCCCAGCGCTACACAGCTGATTCAAATGTCATCGGGACCCCCAGCGCTCCACAGCTGATTCAAATGTCATCGGGACCCCCAGCGCTCCACAGCTGATTCAAATGTCATCGGGACCCCCAGCGCTACACAGCTGATTCAAATGTCATCGGGACCCCCAGCGCTACACAGCTGATTAAAATAATCAGCTAATCATCCAGCTTTGATCATTTGAATCAGCTGTGTAGTGTTAGGGCAAAAACCAAAATGAGCACCCCTTGGGAAAAGCTGACCTAAAACACAAGGCCAAATATACACTGGAGTTGCTTACCAAGACGACATTGAATGTTCCTGAGTGGCCTAGTTACAGTTTTTTTTGAGTGGCCTAGTTAAATTAAATCGCCTTGAAAACCTATGGCAAGACTTGAAAATGGCTGTCTTGGAATGATCAACAACCAACTTGACAGAGCTTGAAGAATTTTTTTAAGAATAATGTGCAAATATTATATAATCCAGGTGTGCAAAGCTCTTAGAGACTTACACAGGAAGACCCACAGCTCTTAGAGACTTACACAGAAAGACCCACAGCTCTTAGAGACTTACACAGAAAGACCCACAGCTCTTAGAGACTTACACAGAAAGACCCACAGCTCTTAGAGACTTACACAGAAAGTCCCACAGTTCTTAGAGACTTACCCAGAAATACTGACAGCTGTAATCACTGCCAAAGGTGATTCTAACAAGTTTTGACTAAGGAGGGTGAATACTTGTGTAAATTAGATATTTATGTATTTCATTTTCAATAAATGTATGAACATTTCTAAAATCATGTTTCACTTTGTCATTATGGGATTTTTATTAGATAGATTTAGGTAGATTTATTTAATCCATGTTGAATTCAGGCTGTAACACAACAACATGTGGAGTAAGTCAAGGGGTATGAATACCTTCTGAAGGCTCTGTAAGGGAGACATGTAACAAAGGAGTCTTGTTGTAGAATATTCTGTACTATAAATTGACTTTAATTTCACCTGTTTGTGGAGGTCTGTGTTTTGCAGATGTCTGGCCCAGAGGGAGACCTATCAGAGGAAGACCTATCAGAGGGAGACCAATCAGAAGGAGACCTATCAGAGGAAGACCTATCAGAGGGAGACCTATCAGAAGGAGACCAATCAGAGGAAGACCTATCAGAGGGCGACCCATCAGAGGGAGACCAATCAGAAGGAGACCAATCAGAGGAAGACCTATCAGAGGGAGACCAATCAGAGGGAGACCAATCAGAAGGAGACCAATCAGAGGAAGACCTATCAGGGGGAGACCTATCAGAGGGAGACCTATCAGGGGAAGACCTATCAGAGGGAGACCAATCAGAAGGAGACCTATCAGAGGAAGACCTATCAGAGGGAGACCAATCAGAGGGAGACCAATCAGAAGTAGACCAATCAGAGGAAGACCTATCAGGGGGAGACCTATCAGAGGGAGACCTATCAGGGGAAGACCTATCAGAGGGCGACCTATCAGGGGAAGACCTATCAGGGGAAGACCTATCAGAGGAAGACCTATCAGGGGGAGACCTATCAGGGAAGACCTATCAGAGGGAGATCTATCAGGGGAAGACCTATCAGGGGAAGACCTATCAGGGGAAGACCTATCAGAGGGCGACCTATCAGGGGAAGACCTATCAGGGGTGACCTATCAGAGGGCGACCTATCAGGGGAAGACCTATCAGGGGGAGACCTATCAGAGGGCGACCTATCAGAGGAAGACCTATCAGGGGAAGACCTATCAGAGGGCGACCTATCAGAGGGCGACCTATCAGGGGAAGACCTATCAGGGGAAGACCTATCAGAGGGAGACCTATCAGGGGAAGACCTATCAGAGGGCGACCTATCAGGGGAAGACCTATCAGGGGAAGACCTATCAGAGGAAGACCTATCAGGGGGAGACCTATCAGGGGAAGACCTATCAGAGGGAGATCTATCAGGGGAAGACCTATCAGGGGAAGACCTATCAGGGGAAGACCTATCAGAGGGCGACCTATCAGGGGAAGACCTATCAGGGGTGACCTATCAGAGGGCGACCTATCAGGGGAAGACCTATCAGGGGGAGACCTATCAGAGGGCGACCTATCAGAGGAAGACCTATCAGGGGAAGACCTATCAGAGGGCGACCTATCAGAGGGCGACCTATCAGGGGAAGACCTATCAGGGGAAGACCTATCAGAGGGAGACCTATCAGGGGGAGACCTATCAGAGGGAGACCTATCAGAGGGCGACCTATCAGAGGGCGACCTATCAGGGGGAGACCTATCAGGGGGAGACCTATCAGGGGGAGACCTATCAGAGGGAGACCTATCAGGGGAAGACCTATCAGAGGGCGACCTATCAGGGGGAGACCTATAAGAGGAAGACCTATCAGGGGAAGACCATAACCCCATCTATCCCATTCACCATAACACTGTCTATCCCATTCACCATAACCCTGTCTTTACCATTCACCATAACCCTGTCTTTACCATTCACCATAACCCCATCTATCCCATTCACCATAACCCTGTCTTTACCATTCACCATAACCCCATCTATCCCATTCACCATAACACTGTCTATCCCATTCACCATAACTCTGTTTTTACCATTCACCATAACTCTGTTTTTACCATTCACCATAACCCTGTCCATCCCATTCACCATAACCCTGTCTATCCCATTCACCATAACCCTGTCTATCCCATTCACCATAACCCTGTCTATCCCATTCACCATAACCCTGTCTTTACCATTCACCTTAACCCTGTCTATCCCATTCACCATAACCCTGTCTTTACCATTCACCATAACCCTGTCCATCCCATTCACCATAACTCTGTCTTTACCATTCACCATAACCCCGTCTATCCCATTCACCATAACTCTGTCTTTACCATTCACCATAACCCTGTCTATCCCATTCACCATAACTCTGTTTTTACCATTCACCATAACCCTGTCTATCCCATTCACCATAACCCTGTCTATCCCATTCACCATAACCCTGTCCATCCCATTCACCATAACCCTGTCTTTACCATTCACCATAACCCTGTCCATCCCATTCACCATAACTCTGTCTTTACCATTCACCATAACCCTGTCTATCCCATTCACCATAACTCTGTTTTTACCATTCACCTTAACCCTGTCTATCCCATTCACCATAACCCTGTCTATCCCATTCACCATAACCCTGTCTATCCCATTCACCATAACCCTGTCTATCCTATTCACCATAACCCTGTCTATCCCATTCACTGTAACCCTGTCTATCCCATTCACCATAACCCTGTCTATCCCATTCACCGTAACCCTGTCTATCCCATTCACCATAACTCTGTCTTTACTATTCACCATAACCCTGTCTATCCCATTTACCATAACCCTGTCTATCCCATTCACCATAACCCTGTCTATCCCATTCACCATAACCCTGTCCATCCCATTCACCATAACCCTGTCTTTACCATTCACCATAACCCTGTCCATCCCATTCACCATAACTCTGTCTTTACCATTCACCATAACCCTGTCTATCCCATTCACCATAACTCTGTTTTTACCATTCACCTTAACCCTGTCTATCCCATTCACCATAACCCTGTCTATCCCATTCACCATAACCCTGTCTATCCCATTCACCATAACCCTGTCTATCCTATTCACCATAACCCTGTCTATCCCATTCACTGTAACCCTGTCTATCCCATTCACCATAACCCTGTCTATCCCATTCACCATAACCCTGTCTATCCCATTCACCATAACCCTGTCCATCCCATTCACCATAACCCTGTCTTTACCATTCACCATAACCCTGTCCATCCCATTCACCATAACTCTGTCTTTACCATTCACCATAACCCTGTCTATCCCATTCACCATAACTCTGTTTTTACCATTCACCTTAACCCTGTCTATCCCATTCACCATAACCCTGTCTATCCCATTCACCATAACCCTGTCTATCCCATTCACCATAACCCTGTCTATCCTATTCACCATAACCCTGTCTATCCCATTCACTGTAACCCTGTCTATCCCATTCACCATAACCCTGTCTATCCCATTCACCGTAACCCTGTCTATCATATGCACCATAACTCTGTCTATCCCATTCACCATAACCCTGTCTATCCCATTCACCATAACTCTGTCTTTACTATTCACCATAACCCCGTCTATCCCATTCACCATAACTCTGTCTTTACCATTCACCATAACCCTGTCTATCCCATTCACCACAACTCTGTCTTTACCATTCACCATAACCCTGTCTTTCCCATTCACCATAACCCTGTCTATCCCATTCACCATAACCCTGTCTATCCCATTCACCATAACCCCATATATCCCATTCACCATAACTCTGTCTTTACCATTCACCATAACCCCGTCTATCCCATTCACCATAACTCTGTCTTTACCATTCACCATAACCCTGTCTATCCCATTCACCATAACCCTGTCCATCCCATTCACCATAACCCTGTCTTTACCATTCACCATAACCCTGTCCATCCCATTCACCATAACTCTGTCTTTACCATTCACCATAACCCTGTCTATCCCATTCACCATAACTCTGTTTTTACCATTCACCTTAACCCTGTCTATCCCATTCACCATAACCCTGTCTATCCCATTCACCATAACCCTGTCTATCCCATTCACCATAACCCTGTCTATCCTATTCACCATAACCCTGTCTATCCCATTCACTGTAACCCTGTCTATCCCATTCACCATAACCCTGTCTATCCCATTCACCGTAACCCTGTCTATCATATGCACCATAACTCTGTCTATCCCATTCACCATAACCCTGTCTATCCCATTCACCATAACCCTGTCTTTACCATTCACCATAACCCTGTCCATCCCATTCACCATAACTCTGTCTTTACCATTCACCATAACCCCGTCTATCCCATTCACCATAACTCTGTCTTTACCATTCACCATAACCCTGTCTATCCCATTCACCATAACTCTGTTTTTACCATTCACCATAACCCTGTCTATCCCATTCACCATAACCCTGTCTATCCCATTCACCATAACCCTGTCTATCCCATTCACCATAACCCTGTCTTTACCATTCACCATAACCCTGTCCATCCCATTCACCATAACTCTGTCTTTACCATTCACCATAACCCTGTCTATCCCATTCACCATAACTCTGTTTTTACCATTCACCTTAACCCTGTCTATCCCATTCACCATAACCCTGTCTATCCCATTCACCATAACCCTGTCTATCCCATTCACCATAACCCTGTCTATCCTATTCAACATAACCCTGTCTATCCCATTCACTGTAACCCTGTCTATCCCATTCACCATAACCCTGTCTATCCCATTCACCGTAACCCTGTCTATCATATGCACCATAACTCTGTCTATCCCATTCACCATAACCCTGTCTATCCCATTCACCATAACTCTGTCTTTACTATTCACCATAACTGTCTATCCCATTCACCATAACCCCGTCTATCCCATTCACCATAACTCTGTCTTTACCATTCACCATAACCCTGTCTATCCCATTCACCACAACTCTGTCTTTACCATTCACCATAACCCTGTCTATCCCATTCACCATAACCCTGTCTATCCCATTCACCATAACCCTGTCTATCCCATTCACCATAACCCTGTCTATCCCATTCACCATAACCCTGTCTATCCCATTCACCATAACTCTGTCTATCCCATTCACCATAACCCTGTCTTTACCATTCACCATAACCCTGTCTATCCCATTCACCATAACCCTGTCTATCCCATTCACCATAACCCTGTCTATCCCATTCACCATAACCCTGTCTATCCCATTCACCATAACCCTGTCTATCCCATTCACCATAACTCTGTCTATCCCATTCACCATAACCCTGTCTTTACCATTCACCATAACCCTGTCTATCCCATTCACCATAACCCTGTCTATCCCATTCACCATAACCCTGTCTATCCCATTCACCATAACTCCGTCTATCCCATTCACCATAACCCTGTCTATCCCATTCACCATAACCCTGTCTATCCCATTCACCATAACCCTGTCTATCCCATTCACCATAACCCTGTCTATCCCATTCAACATAACCCTGTCTATCCCATTCACCATAACCCTGTCTATCCCATTCACCATAACTCCGTCTTTACCATTCACCATAACCCCATCTATCCCATTCACCATAACCCTGTCTATCCCATTCACCATAACCCTGCTATCCCATTCACCATAACTCTGTCTTTACCATTCACCATAACCCTGTCTATCCCATTTACCATAACCCTGTCTATCCCATTCACCATAACCCTGTCTATCCCATTCACCATAACCCTGTCTATCCCATTCACCATAACCCTGTCTATCCCATTCACCATAACCCTGTCTATCCCATTCACCATAACTGGCTATCCCATTCACCATAACCCTGTCTATCCCATTCACCATAACCCTGTTTTTACCATTCACCATAACCCCGTGTATCCCATTCACCATAACCCTCTCTATCCCATTCACCATAACCCTGTCTATCCCATTCACCATAACTGTCTATCCCATTCACCATAACCCTGTCTATCCCATTCACCATAACCCTGTCTATCCCATTCACCATAACCCCATCTATCCCATTCACCATAACCCCATCTATCCCATTCACCATAACCCTGTCTATCCCATTCACCATAACCCTGTCTATCCCATTCACCATAACCCTGTCTATCACATTCACCATAACCCTGTCTATCCCATTCACCATAACCCTGTCTATCCTATTCACCATAACCCTGTCCATCGCATTCACCATAACCCTGTCTATCCCATTCACCATAACTGTCTATCCCATTCACCATAACCCTGTCTGTCATATGCACCATAACCCTGTCTATCCCATTCACCATAACCCTGTCTTTACCATTCACCATAACTCTGTCTATCCCATTCACCATAACTGTCTATCCCATTCACCATAACCCTGTCTATCCCATTCACCATAACCCTGTCTATCCCATTCACCATAGCCCATCTATCCCATTCACCATAACCCCGTCTATCCCATTCACCATAACCCTGTCTATCCCATTCACCATAACCCTGTCTATCCCATTCACCATAACCCTGTCTATCACATTCACCATAACCCTGTCTATCCCATTCACCATAACCCTGTCTATCCTATTCACCATAACCCTGTCCATCGCATTCACCATAACCCTGTCTATCCCATTCACCATAACTGTCTATCCCATTCACCATAACCCTGTCTGTCATATGCACCATAACCCTGTCTATCCCATTCACCATAACCCTGACTTTACCATTCACCATAACTCTGTCTATCCCATTCACCATAACCCTGTCTATCCCATTCACCATAACCCTGTCTATCCCATTCACCATAACCCTGTCTATCCCATTCACCATAACTGTCTATCCCATTCACCATAACCCTGTCTATCCCATTCACCATAACCCTGTCTATCCCATTCACCATAACCCTGTCTATCCCATTCACCATAACTGTCTATCCCATTCACCATAACCCGTTCTATCCCATTCACCATAACCATGTATATCCCATTCACCATAACCCTGTCTATCCCATTCACCATAACTGTCTATCCCATTCACCATAACCCTGTCTATCCCATTCACCATAACCCTGTCTATCCCATTCACCATAACCCTGTCTATCCCATTCACCATAACCCTGTCTATCCCATTCACCATAACCCTGTCTATCCCATTCACCATAACCCTGTCTATCCCATTCACCATAACTCTGTCTATCCCATTCACCATAACTCTGTCTATCCCATTCACCATAACCCTGTCTATCCCATTCACCATAACCCTGTCTATCCCATTCACCATAACCCTGTCTATCCCATTCACCATAACTCTGTCTTTACCATTCACCATAACCCTGTCTATCCCATTCACCATAACCCTGTCTTTACCATTCACCATAACCCTGTCCATCCCATTCACCATAACTCTGTCTATCCCATTCACCATAACTCTGTTTTTACCATTCACCATAACCCTGTCTATCCCATTCACCATAACCCTGTCTATCCCATTCACCATAACCCTGTCTATCCCATTCACCATAACCCTGTCTATCCCATTCACCATAACCCTGTCTATCCCATTCACCATAACTCTGTCTTTACCATTCACCATAACCCTGTCTATCCCATTCACCATAACTCTGTTTTTACCATTCACCATAACCCTGTCTATCCCATTCACCATAACTCTGTCTTTACCATTCACCATAACCCTGTCCATCCCATTCACCTTAACCCCGCCTTTCCCATTCAACCTCACCCCATCTTTACCTTTCATTCCTAGAGGAGAAGGGTGTGTGTGATAGTGAGTGAAATTCAATACATCTCCTCTGAAATATCAAAGGCCAAGAGAACCTGCTGCACACGACAGGCTGTCTCTGTTATTAAAGAGAAACCCTCTGGAACCCCCAGTCGATGTGTGATTGACAGCCCGGGTTCCCCCTCTCTCTCCACCTGTCTGTTCTGACTTTGATTGACGGACCTCCACAATCTCCCGCCCTACACTGGCTCTTATCTTCGTAACAGGAGGTGGCTTCCTCTGCAACCCCACACTCCTCCCCAATGGTACTACCCCTCTAAACCCCACAAGCCACGGGCGAAAGCTGAAAGGTCTCCCATGGCTCCTATGGAGGGGCCAGGGGCAACCCCCCCCCTGGATGACACACACAAGCAGCCCCAGCAACCCCCTAGTACCCTAGAACTGAGCCCCAGAGACACTGCTGTCTGAGGTGAGGAGAGAGAGAGAAAGAAGAGAGAGAGAGAGAGAGAGAGAGAGAGAGAGAGAGAGAGAGAGAGAGAGAGAGAGAGACAGAGAGAGAGAGAAGGTCTGGGGTCTGCTCACCAACCAAGAATTCACAAAATGGGACAAACACCAAATTGAGACTGCATGCAGAGTTCTGCAAAATAATCCTCTATGTACAACGTAAAACACCAAATAATGCATGCAGAGCAGGATTAGGCCGATACCCACTAAATCCAGAAAATATACATTAAATTCTACAACCACCTAAAAGGAAGCAACTCCCAAACCATATATAACAAAGCCATCACCTACAGAGAAATGAACCTGGAGAAGAGTCCCCTAAGCAAGCTGGTCCTGGGGTTCTGTTCAAAAACACAAACACACCCCACAGAGCCCCAGGACAGCAGCACAATTAGACCCAACCAAATCATGAGAAAACAAAAAGATAATTACTTGACACATTGGAAAGAATTAACAAAAACAGAACAAACTAGAATGCTTTTGGCCCTAAACAGAGAGTACATAGTGGCAGAATACCTGACCACTGTGACTGACCCAAACTTAAGGAAAGCTTTGACTATGTACAGACTCAGTGAGTATAGCCTTGCTATTGAGAAAGGCCGCCCGTAGGCAGACATGGCTCTCAAGAGAAGACAGGCTTTGTGCACACTGCCCACAAAATGAGGTGGAAACTGAGCTGCACTTCCTAACCTCCCGCCCAATGTATGACCATATTAGAGAGACATATTTCCCTCAGATTACACAGATCCACAAAAAAATCTAATGTTTGATAAACTCCCATATCTACTGGGTGAAATGCCACTGTGTGCCATCACAACAGCAAGATGTGTGACCTGTTGCCACAAGAAAACGTCAACCAGTGAAGAACAAACACCATTGTAAATACAACCCATATTTATGTTCATTAATTTTCCCTTTTGTACTTTAACTATTTGTACATCGTAACAACACTGTGTATAGACATAATATTACATTTGAAATGTCTTAATTCTTTTGGAACTTCTGTGAGTGTAATGTTTACTGTTAATTTTTTATTGTTTATTTCACTTTTGTTTATTATATATTTCACTTGCTTTGGCAATGTTAACATATGTTTCACGTGCCAAGAGAGAGGGGAGGGAGAGAGAGAGAGAGAGAGAGAGAGAAAGAGAGAGAGAGACAGAGAATGAGAGAACAAATGAGAGAAAGAGTGAGAGAATGAGGGAAAGAGAGGGTTAATGAGAGACAGAGAGAGAGAGAGAGAGAGAGAGAGAGAGAGAGGGGGGAGAGAGAGAGAGAGAGAGAGGCTCACAAACACACACATGTGGCACGGACTAATGGGTACACCTCTTTTGGAGGCATCCAGGCACATGATAGGATTGTGGACAGCGTGCTGCATATCATTAACCCTATATTAACTTGAAGAGGTTCTGTGTGACTTAGACGGTAGAGCATGGCTCATGCAACGCCCAGGGTCGTGCTGTTCCAGTCCCGCTGGGGGAACATCCATATGTTAAATGTGAAACGCGTGACTGGAAGAGCGTGGATAAAAGTGTCTGCTAAACGACATATATATTTTCATATAGAGGTTGATGATTTGTTATTATCCCCCATTCTGAGTGGGATGAAGTGGGCCACACATAGACACGCACAGAACCTATCTGTCACCCAGGAGGAAAGCAGCGTGAGTAGAGATGGAGACTGACACAGAGCCACAGGGAGGGTGGGGACTCATTCCCTCTCACTCTCTCTCTTTCTCTCATTCTCTCACGTTCTCTCTCTTTCTCTCATTCTCTCACGTTTTCTCTCTTTCTCTCATTCTCTCACTCTCTTTCTCATTCTCTCTCTCTCGTTATCTCAATCTCTCTCTCTTTCTCTCATCCTCTCACTCTTTCTCTCATTCTTTCTCTCATTTTCTCTTTCTTTCTCTCTTTCTCTCATTCTCTCTTTCTCTCTCTCTCATTCTCTCTTTCTTTCTCTCACTCTCTCATTCTCCCTCTCTTTCTCTCTCTTTCTCTCTCTTTCTCATTCTCTCTCTCTCTTTCTCTCATTCTCTCTCTTTCTCTCATTCTCTCTCATTCTCATTCTCTCTCTCTCATTCTCTCATTCTCTCTCTCTTTCTCTCACTCTCTCTCATTCTCTCTCTTTCTCATTCTCTCTCTCTTTTTCTCATTCTCTCTCTCTCTTTCTCTCATTCTCTCTCATTCTCATTCTCTCTCTCTCATTCTCTCATTCTCTCTCTCTTTCTCTCACTCTCTCTCATTCTCTCTCTTTCTCATTCTCTCTCTCATTCTCTCTCTCGTTATCTCATTCTCTTTCTCTCATTCTCTCTCTTTCTCTCATTCTCTCTCTTTCTCTCATTCTCTCTCTTTCTCTCATTCTTTCACTCTTTCTCTTTCTCTCATTCTCTCTCTCGTTCTCTCATTCTCTCTCTTTCCCTCATTCTCTCTTTTTCTCTCATTCTCTCTCTTTCTCTCATTCTTTCACTCTTTCTCTTTCTCTCATTCTCTCTCTCGTTATCTCATTCTCTCTCTTTCCCTCATTCTCTCTTTTTCTCTCATTCTCTCTATTTCTCTCATTCTCTCTTTTTCTCTCATTCTCTCTTTTTCTCTCAATCTCTCTCTTTCTCTCATTCTCTCTCTTTCTCTCATTCTCTCTCTTTCTCTCATTCTCTCTCTTTCTCTCATTCTCTCTCTTTCTCTCATTCTCTCACTCTTTCTCTCATTCAATTTGCTTTATTGGCATGATGTAACAATGTACATATCGCTTACTTTGGAAATGTACAATATTAAGATAATAAGATTCAAAATTGTCAACTGTTCCTGGA
>NW_027016627.1:42500-54475 GCF_036934945.1 Oncorhynchus masou masou | reverse complement strand
GGAGTGTAAACCTACAGGACGGTCTCTCTCCAGGAACAGGGTTGGGAGGAAAACCTACAGGAAGGTAGCTCTCCAGGAACAGGGTTGGAGTTAAAACCTACAGGAAGGTAGCTCAGGAACAGGGTTGGAGTGAAAACCTACAGGATGGTCTCTCTCCAGGAACAGGGTTGGTTGGTACAATTGGTACAAAATATATAGAGTACTGCAAACACTACAATTACTGAGGTTTCAAAATAAGTTTAACTGGACACCTTAATGAGGCAGTGAATGAACTGAGAGAGAAAGCACGCAGGGTATTCTACGCCATTAAAAAAACAAATTCAAATTGAAATACCTATTAAAATTAGGCTAAAACTAATTGAATGTGTCATTGAACAATTGCACTTTATGCCAGCGAGGTGTGGGGTTCACTTGCAAAACAAGATTTCACCAAATGGGACAAACACCCCATTGAAACCCTGCATGCAGAGTTCTGTAAGATTCCCTACATGTCCAGAGGAAAACTACAAACAATGCATGCAGGGCAGAATTAGGCCAATATCCACTAATAATAAAAACTCAAAACAGAGCAATTAAGTTTTAGAAACATCTAAAATACAGTGACCCCTCTCATATCATTACCAGCCCTGCAATGCCAAGAGCTGAGCAAAGAAAAGAGTCCCCTCATCCAGCTGGTCCTGAGTTCACACCTGTTCTACTAACACACTGAAGCTTCAGGACCAGAACATCCAATCAATCAGAATAAACCAAATAACAACACAATTAAAACCAAACTACATTGCTTATTGGGAAACACAAAGCAAAATGCAGTTCTATCTGAAAAAAATATATATACATATAAAACAATTAGAGAGTCATTTGTCATTTGAAACCCTTATTCAAGGGTTCAAAGATCTCTGATGAGAGTAGGCTACCCGTCCTGTTGGGGGAGGATGCAGAGAGCTGTGGGTTGGCAGTGCACTACATTGCTGCCTGCCATAAAATGAGGGACAGTGTCTGACAGACCAATCAACCTGCACATGTACTCTACTGTATGCTTATTGTTATTGTTCAAAGTATGGTTATTTTGATCATTGGTTATTGTTGTTACTGTTGTCCCGTTGACAATTTTGAATCTTATTATCTTAATATTGTACATTTCCAAAGTAAGCGATATGTACATTGTTACATCATGCCAATAAAGCAAATTGAATGAGAGAAAGAGTGAGAGAATGAGAGAAAGAGAGAGAATGAGAGAAAGAGAGAGAATGAGAGAAAGAGAGAGAATGAGAGAAAAAAAGAGAGAAAGTGAGAGAAAAAGAGAGAGTGAGAGAAAAGAGAGAATGAGAGAGAATGAGAGAAAAAGAGAGAAAGAGAGAGAATGAGAGAAAAAGAGAATTGAGAGAAAGAATGAGAGAAAGAGAGAGAATGAGAGAAATAGAGAGAATGAGAGAAAAATAGAGAATGAGATAACGAGATGAGAGAACGAGAGAGAGAATGAGAGAAAGAGAAAGAGAAAGAGAGAGAAGAGAGAGAATGAGAGAAAAAAAGAGAATGAGAGAGAATGAGAGAAAAAGAGAGAATGAGAGAGAAAGAGAATGAGATAACAAGAGAGAGAATGAGAAAGAGAATGAGAGAGAGAATGAGAAAGAGATGAGAGAGAATGAGAGAAAAGAGAGAGAATGAGAGAATGAAAGAGAATGAGAATGAGAGAGAATGAGAGAAAGAGAGAAGAGAGAAGAGAAAGAGAGAGAAAGAGAGGGAGAATGAGAGTGAGAGAAAGAGAGAGAGAATGAGAGAAAGAGTGAGAGAGAGAATGAGAGGATGAGAGAAAGAGAGAGAGAATGAGATAACGAGAGAGAGAGAGAAGAGAAAGAGAGAATGAGATAACGAGAGAAAGAGAGAAAAGAGTGAGAGAATGAGAGAAAGAGAGAAAACGCGAGAGAATGAGAGAAAGAGAGAGAACGTGAGAGAATGAGAGAAAGAGAGAGAGTGAGAGGGAATGAGTCCCCACCCTCCCTGTGGCTCTGTGTCAGTCTCCATCTCTACTCACGCTGCTTTCCTCCTGGGTGACAGATAGGTTCTGTGCGTGTCTATGTGTGGCCCACTTCATCCCACTCAGAATGGGGGATAATAACAAATCATCAACCTCTATATGAAAATATATATGTCGTTTAGCAGACACTTTTATCCACGCTCTTCCAGTCACGCGTTCATACATTTAACATATGGATGTTCCCCCAGCGGGACTGGAACAGCACGACCCTGGGCGTTGCATGAGCCATGCTCTACCGTCTAAGTCACACAGAACCTCTTCAAGTTAATATAGGGTTAATGATATGCAGCACGCTGTCCACAATCCTATCATGTGCCTGGATGCCTCCAAAAGAGGTGTACCCATTAGTCCGTGCCACATGTGTGTGTTTGTGAGCCTCTCTCTCTCTCTCTCTCTCTCTCTCTCTCTCTCTCTCTCTCTCTCTCTCTCTCTCTCTCTCTCTCTCTCTCTCTCTCTCTCTCTCTCTCTCTCTCTCATTAACCCTCTCTTTCTCCTCATTCTCTCACTCTTTCTCTCATTTTTCTCTTTCCCTCATTCTATGTCTCATTTTCTCTCATTCTATGTCTCTTTCTCTCTCTCTCCCTCCCCTCTCTCTTGGCACGTGAAACATATGTTAACATTGCCAAAGCAAGTGAGATATGTAATAAACAAAATTGAAATAAACAATAAAAAATTAACAGTAAACATTACACTCACAGAAGTTCCAAAATAATTAAGACATTTCAAATGTAATATTATGTCTATACACAGTGTTGTTACGATGTACAAATAGTTAAAGTACAAAAGGGAAAATTAATGAACATAAATATGGGTTGTATTTACAATGGTGTTTGTTCTTCACTGGTTGACGTTTTCTTGTGGCAACAGGTCACACATCTTGCTGTTGTGATGGCACACAGTGGCATTTCACCCAGTAGATATGGGAGTTTATCAAACATTAGATTTTTTTGTGGATCTGTGTAATCTGAGGGAAATATGTCTCTCTAATATGGTCATACATTGGGCGGGAGGTTAGGAAGTGCAGCTCAGTTTCCACCTCATTTTGTGGGCAGTGTGCACAAAGCCTGTCTTCTCTTGAGAGCCATGTCTGCCTACGGCGGCCTTTCTCAATAGCAAGGCTATACTCACTGAGTCTGTACATAGTCAAAGCTTTCCTTAAGTTTGGGTCAGTCACAGTGGTCAGGTATTCTGCCACTATGTACTCTCTGTTTAGGGCCAAAAAGCATTCTAGTTTGTTCTGTTTTTTTGTTAATTCTTTCCAATGTGTCAAGTAATTATCTTTTTGTTTTCTCATGATTTGGTTGGGTCTAATTGTGCTGCTGTCCTGGGGCTCTGTGGGGTGTGTTTGTGTTTTTGAACAGAACCCCAGGACCAGCTTGCTTAGGGGACTCTTCTCCAGGTTCATTTCTCTGTAGGTGATGGCTTTGTTATATATGGTTTGGGAGTTGCTTCCTTTTAGGTGGTTGTAGAATTTAATGTATATTTTCTGGATTTAGTGGGTATCGGCCTAATCCTGCTCTGCATGCATTATTTGGTGTTTTACGTTGTACATAGAGGATTATTTTGCAGAACTCTGCATGCAGTCTCAATTTGGTGTTTGTCCCATTTTGTGAATTCTTGGTTGGTGAGCAGACCCCAGACCTTCTCTCTCTCTCTCTCTTTCTCTCTCTCCTCACCTCAGACAGCAGTGTCTCTGGGGCTCAGTTCTAGGGTACTAGGGGGTTGCTGGGGCTGCTTGTGTGTGTCATCCAGGGGGGGGGTTGCCCCTGGCCCCTCCATAGGAGCCCGCGGGAGACCTTTCAGCTTTCGCCCGTGGCTTGTGGGGTTTAGAGGGGTAGTACCATTGGGGAGGAGTGTGGGGTTGCAGAGGAAGCCACCTCCTGTTACGAAGATAAGAGCCAGTGTAGGGCGGGAGATTGTGGAGGTCCGTCAATCAAAGTCAGAACAGACAGGTGGAGAGAGAGGGGGAACCCGGGCTGTCAATCACACATCGACTGGGGGTTCCAGAGGGTTTCTCTTTAATAACAGAGACAGCCTGTCGTGTGCAGCAGGTTCTCTTGGCCTTTGATATTTCAGAGGAGATGTATTGAATTTCACTCACTATCACACACACCCTTCTCCTCTAGGAATGAAAGGTAAAGATGGGGTGAGGCTGAATGGGAATGGGATGGACAGAGTTAAATGGGATGGACAGGGTTATGGTGAATGGGATATTCAGGGTAAGGCGAATGGGATGGACAGAGTTATGGTGATGGGATGAATGGGATGGACAGGTGGGTAATGGATAGAAGGGTTATGGTGAATGGTAAAGACAGGGTTATGGTGAATGGGATGGACAGAGTTATGGTGAATGGGATGGACAGGGTTATGGTGAATGGGATGGACAGGGTTGAATGGTAAAGACAGGGTTATGGTGAATGGGATAGACAGGGTTATGGTGAATGGGATAGACAGGGTTATGGTGAATGGTAAAGACAGGGTTATGGTGAATGGGATAGACAGGGTTATGGTGAATGGGATAGACAGGGTTATGGTGAATGGTAAAGAATGGGATGGACAGGGTTAAGTTATGGATGAATGGGATGGTAAAGACAGGGTTATGGTGAATGAATGGGATGGACAGGGTTATGGTGAATGGAAAGACAGGGTTATGGTGAATGGGATAGACAGGGTTATGGTGAATGGTTAGACATGAATGGGATAGACAGGGTGAATGGTAAAGACAGGGTTATGGTGAATGGTAAAGACAGGGTTATGGTGAATGGGACAGGGTTATGGTGAATGGGATAGACAGGGTTAAGGTGAATGGTAAAAACAGAGTTATGGTGAATGGGATAGACAGGGTTATGGTGAATGGTAAAAACAGAGTTATGGTGAAGAAAGACAGGTTATGGTGAATGGTAAAGACAGGGTTATGGTGAATGGGATAGACAGAGTTATGGTGAATGGGATGGACAGGGTTAAGGTGAATGGGATGGACAGGGTTATGGTGAATGGGATGGACAGGGTTATGGTGAATGGGATGGTAAAAACAGAGTTATGGTGAATGGGATAGACAGGGTTATGGTGAATGGGATGGACAGGGTTATGGTGAATGGGATAGACAGGGTTATGGTGAATGGATAGACAGAGTTAATGGGACAGAGTTATGGTGAATGGGATGGACAGGGTTATGGTGAATGGTAAAGACAGGGTTATGGTGAATGGGATAGACAGAGTTATGGTGAATGGGATGGACAGGGTTATGGTGAATGGGATAGACAGGGTTATGGTGAATGGTAAAGACAGAGTTATGGTGAATGGGATAGACAGGGTTATGGTGAATGGTAAAGACAGGGTTATGGTGAATGGGATAGACAGAGTTATGGTGAATGGGATGGACAGGGTTATGGTGAATGGTAAAGACAGGGTTATGGGTGAATGGGAATATGGACAGGGTTAGAGTTATGGTGAATGGGATAGACAGGGTTATGGTGAATGGTGAATGGGATGGACAGGGTTATGGTTATGGTGAATGGGATGGTAAAGACAGAGTTATGGATAGAATGGGATGGACAGAGTTATGGTGAATGGGATAGACAGAGTTATGGTGAATGGGATAGACAGGGTTATGGTGAATGGGATGGACAGGGTTATGGTGAATGGGATGGACAGGGTTATGGTGAATGGGATGGACAGGGTTATGGTGAATGGTAAAGACAGGGTTATGAATGGGATGGACAGGGTTATGGTGAATGGGATAGACAGGGTTATGGTGAATGGGATAGACAGGGTTATGGTGAATGGGATAGACAGGGTTATGGTGAATGGGATAGACAGGGTTATGGTGAATGGTAAAGACAGGGTTATGGTGAATGGGATGGACAGGGTTATGGTGAATGGGATAGACAGGGTTATGGTGAATGGTAAAGACAGAATGGGATAGACAGAGTTATGGTGAATGGGATAGACAGTTATGGTGAATGGTAAAGACAGGGTTATTGAATGGATGAATGGTGATAGTAAAGACAGAGTTATGGTGAATGGGATGGACAGGGTTATGGGATGAATGGGATGGACAGGGTTATGGTGAATGGTGAATGGTAAAGACAGAGTTATGGTGAATGGGATAGACAGATAGACAGGGTTATGGTGAATGGGATAGACAGGGTTATGGTGAATGGGATGGACAGGGTTATGTGAATGGTAAAAACAGGGTTATGGGATAAAGACAGGGTTATGGTGAATGGTGAAGGGTTATGGTGAAAAGACAGAGTTATGGTGAATGGGATAGACAGAGTTAGTTATGGTGAATGGGATAGACAGGGTTATTGAATGGTGAATGGGATGGACATGGTTATGGTGAATGGGATAGACAGGGTTATGGTGAATGGGATGGACAGAGTTATGGTGAATGGGATGGACAGGGTTATGGTGAATGGGATAGACAGGGTTATTATGGTGAATGGGATGGGACAGGGTTATGGTGAATGGTAAAAACAGAGTTATGGTGAATGGTAAAGACAGAGTTATGGTGAATGGGATGGACAGGGTTATGGTGAATGGGATGGACAGGGTTATGGTGAATGGGATAGACAGGGTTATGGTGAATGGGATAGAATGGGATGGACAGGGTTATGGTGAATGGGATATGGTGATGGTAAAGACAGAGTTATGGTGAATGGGATGGACAGGGTTATGGTGGGTTATGGTGAATGGGATAGACAGAGTTATGGTGAATGGATAGACAGGGTTATGGTGAATGGTAAAGACAGGGTTATGGTGAATGGGAAAGACAGGGTTATGGTGAATGGGATAGACAGGGTAATGGTGAATGGGGACAGGGTTATGGTGAATGGGATAGACAGGGTTATGGTGAATGGGACAGGGTTATGGTGAATGGTAAAGACAGGGTTATGGTGAATGGGAAAGACAGGGTTATTGAATGGGATAGACAGTTATGGTGAATGGTAAAGACAGGGTTATGGTGAATGGGATAGACAGGGTTATGGTGAATGGGATAGACAGAGTTATGGTGAATGGTAAAGACAGGGTTTGGTGAATGGTAAAGACAGGGTTATGGTGAATGGTAAAGACAGGGTTATGGTGAATGGTAAAGACATGGTTATGGTGAATGGGATAGACAGGGTTATGGTGAATGGCATGGACAGGTTATGGTGAATGGGATGGACAGGGTTATGGTGAATGGGATAGACAGGGTTATGGTGAATGGGATAGACAGGGTTATGGTGAATGGGATATTCAGGGTTATGGTGAATGGTAAAAACAGAGTTATGGTGAATGGTAAAGACAGAGTTATGGTGAATGGGATGGACAGGGTTATGGTGAATGGGATAGACAGGGTTATGGTGAATGGGTCTTATGGTGAATGGGATTCTCCCTCTGATAGGTATTCCTCTGATGAAGGTAAAAACAGAGTTATGGTGATTGTTATGGTGAATGATAGGGTTATGGTGAATGATAGGTTCTGGTGAATGGGATAGGTGGTGAATGGGATAGACTGAATGGGTAGACAGGGTTATGGTGAATGGGATGGACAGGGTTATGGTGAATGGTAAAGACAGGGTTATGGTGAATGGGATAGACAGGGTAATGGTGAATGATAGGTATCCCCCTGGGATAGACAGGGTTATGGTGAATGGGATATTCAGGGTTATGGTGAATGATATTCAGGGTTATGGTGAATGGTAAAAACAGAGTTATGGTGAATGGTAAAGACAGAGTTATGGTGAATGGGATAGGGTCTAAAACAGAGTTATGGTGAATGGTAAAGACAGAGTTATGGTGAATGGGATGGACAGGGTTATGGTGAATGGGATAGACAGGGTTATGGTGAATGGGATAGACAGGGTTATGGTGAATGGGATAGACAGTCTTATGGTGAATGATATTCAGGGTTATGGTGAATGGTAAAAACAGAGTTATGATATGGTAAAGACAGAGTTATGGTGAATGGGATGGACAGGGTGGTGAATGGGATAGACAGGGTTATGGTGAATGGGATAGACAGAGTTATGGTGAATGGGATAGACAGGGTTATGGTGAATGGGATAGACAGGGTTATGGTGAATGGGATGGACATAGTGAATGGTAAAGACAGGGTTATGGTGAATGGGATAGACAGGGTAATGGTGAATGGGATAGACAGGGTTATGGTGAATGGGATAGACAGGGTTATGGTGAATGGGATATTCAGGGTTATGGTGAATGGTAAAGACAGGGTTATGGTGAATGGGATGGACAGGGTTATGGTGAATGGGATAGACAGTTATGGTGAATGGTAAAGACAGGGTTATGGTGAATGGGATAGACAGGGTTATGGTGAATGGGATAGACAGAGTTATGGTGAATGGTAAAGACAGGGTTATGGTGAATGGTAAAGACAGGGTTATGGTGAATGGTAAAGACAGGGTTATGGTGAATGGTAAAGACATGGTTATGGTGAATGGGATAGACAGGGTTATGGTGAATGGCATGGACAGGGTTATGGTGAATGGGATGGACAGGGTTATGGTGAATGGGATAGACAGGGTTATGGTGAATGGGATAGACAGGGTTATGGTGAATGGGATATTCAGGGTTATGGTGAATGGTAAAAACAGAGTTATGGTGAATGGTAAAGACAGAGTTATGGTGAATGGGATGGACAGGGTTATGGTGAATGGGATAGACAGGGTTATGGTGAATGGGATAGACAGGGTTATGGTGAATGGGATAGACAGGGTTATGGTGAATGGGATATTCAGGGTTATGGTGAATGGTAAAAACAGAGTTATGGTGAATGGTAAAGACAGAGTTATGGTGAATGGGATGGACAGGGTTATGGTGAATGGGATAGACAGGGTTATGGTGAATGGGATAGACAGAGTTATTGAATGGGATAGACAGGGTTATGAATGGGATAGACAGGGTTATGGTGAATGGGATGGACAGGGTTATGGTGAATGGTAAAGACAGGGTTATGGTGAATGGGATAGACAGGGTAATGGTGAATGGGATAGACAGGGTTATGGTGAATGGGATAGACAGGGTTATGGTGAATGGGATAAATGGTGAATCAGGGTTATGAATGGGATGGACAAAGAATGGGAAACATTATTTGGGATAGAAATGTGAATGGGATAGACAGGGTAATGGTGAATGGGATAGACAGGGTAATGGTGAATGGGATAGACAGGGTTATGGTGAATGGGATAGACAGGGTTATGGTGAATGGGATATTCAGGGTTATGGTGAATGGTAAAGACAGGGTTATGGTGAATGGGATAGACAGAGTTATGGTGAATGGGATAGACAGTTATGGAGAATGGGATAGACAGGGTTATGGTGAATGGGATAGACATGGTGAATGGGATAGACAGGGTTATGGTGAATGGGAGACAGGGTTATGGTGAATGGGATATTCAGGGTTATGGTGAATGGTAAAGACAGGGTTATGGTGAATGGGATGGACTGTGTGAATGGGATAGACAGGGTTATGGTGAATGGGATATTCAGGGTTATGGTGAATGGTAAAGACAGGGTTATGGTGAATGGGATAGACAGGGTTATGGTGAATGGGATATTCAGGGTTATGGTGAATGGTAAAGACAGGGTTATGGTGAATGGGATGGACAGGGTTATGGTGAATGGGATAGACAGGGTTTGAATGGGATAGACAGGGTTATGGTGAATGGGATAGACAGGGTTATGGTCTAAAGAGGGTTATGGTGAATGGTAAAAACCTGGATTATGGTAAAGACAGAGTTATGGTGAATGGGATGGACAGGGTTATGGTGAATTAAAAAAGGGTTATGGTCTTCCCCATAGGTCTTCCCCTGATAGGTCTTCCCCTGATAGGTCTCCTCTGATGGTGATAGGTCTGATAGGTCTTCCCCTGATATCTCCTCTGATAGGTCTCCCCCTGATAGTTCTCCCCCTGATAGGTCTTCCTCTGATAGGTCTCCCCCTGATAGGTCTTCCTCTGATAGGTCTCCCCCTGATAGGTTTTCTGATAGGTCTCCCTGATAGGTCTTCCTCTGATAGGTCTTTAAGGTCTTCCTCTGATAGGTCTCCCTGATAGGTCTTCCCCTGAAAGGTCGCCCTCTGAAAAGGTCTCCCCCCTGATAGGTCTGATAACTGATTGGTCTCCCTCTGATAGGTCTTCCTCTGATAGGAACATCTGATAGGTCTCCTTCTGATTGGTCTCCCTCTGATAGGTCTCCCCCTGATAGGTCCCCCTGATAGGTGATAGGTCTTCCTCTGATAGGTCTCCTGATAGGTCTTCCTCTGATAGGTCTTCCCCTGATATCCCCTGATAGGTCTTGATAGGTCTTTAGGTCTCCCTCTGATAGGTCTCCCCCTGATAGGTTTCCCTGATAGGGTGCTTCTGATTTTGGTCTTCCTTTGTCTCCCCTGGGCCAACACTGCAAAACACAGACCTCCACAAACAGGTGAAATTTCAAAATGATACAACAAGACTCCTTTGTTACATGTCTCCCTTACAGAGCCTTCAGAAGGTATTCATACCCCTTGACTTACTCCACATGTTGTTGTGTTACAGCCTGAATTCAACATGGATTAAATAAATCTACCTAAATCTATCTAATAAAAATCCCATAATGACAAAGTGAAACATGATTTTGAAATGTTCATACATTTATTGAAAATGGGGTCTCCTTAGTCAAAACTTGTTAGAATCATTTGAATCAGTATTTCTGGGTGTCTCTAAGAGCTGTGTGGGTCTCTAAGAACTGTGGGTCTTTCTGTGAATCTCTAAGAGCTGTGGGTCTTTCTGTGTAAGTCTCTAAGAGCTGTGGGTCTTTCTGTGTAAGTCTCTAAGAGCTTTGCACACCTGGATTATACAATATTTGGAATCTTAAAAAAAGCTTCAAGCTCTGTCAAGTTGGTTGTTGATCATTCCAAGACAGCCATTTTCAAGTCTTGCCATAGATTTTCAAGGTGTATTTAACTAGGCCACCTCAAAAAAACTGTAACTAGGCCACTGATTCAGTGTCGTCTTGGTAAGAATCCAGTGTATAGCTTGTGAGGTCATCAAGCATTTTGGCTGGGGTCAAATGATCAAAGCTGGATGATTAGCTGATTATTTTAATCAGCTGTGGAGCACTGGGGGTCCCGATGACATTTGAATCAGCTGTGGAGCACTGGGGTCCCGATGACATTTGAATCAGCTGTGTAGCGCTGGGGGTCCGATGACATTTGAATCAGCTGTGTAGCGCTGGGGTCCCGATGACATTTGAATCAGCTGTGTAGCGCTGGGGTCCCGATGACATTTGAATCAGCTGTGGAGCGCTGGGGTCCCGATGACATTTGAATCAGCTGTGTAGCGCTGGGGGTCCCGATGACATTTGAATCAGCTGTGGAGCACTGGTGGTCCCGATGACATTTGAATCAGCTGTGTAGCGCTGGGGGTCCCGATGACATTTGAATCAGCTGTGGAGCGCTGGGGGTCCCGATGACATTTGAATCAGCTGTGTAGCGCTGGGGTCCCGATGACATTTGAATCAGCTGTGGAGCGCTGGGGGTCCCGATGACATTTGAATCAGCTGTGGAGCGCTGGGGGTCCCGATGACATTTGAATCAGCTGTGGAGCGCTGGGGTCCCAATGACATTTGAATCAGCTGTGGAGCGCTGGGGGTCCCGATGACATTTGAATCAGCTGTGTAGCGCTGGGGTCCCGATGACTGAGTAGGAAACCCTGTTATAGGTTATTGATCTGCTGAAAGGTGAATTTGTCTCCCAGTATCTGTTGAAAGTAGACTGAATCACTTTTCCTCTACATTTACATTTACATTTAAGTCATTTAGCAGACGCTCTTATCCAGATCTGTTGACTAGACTGAAATTGTTTGGCTGTGCTTAGCTCTATTCTGTTTCTGGCAATGACAAGCATAAAATATGAAAATATGAAGTGGTACTCAGTGATGTGTTGTGTTGGATTT
>NW_027016627.1:37500-40000 GCF_036934945.1 Oncorhynchus masou masou | reverse complement strand
GTAGGGGGGCAGGTAGCCTAGTGGTTAGAGTATAGGGGGGCAGGTAGCCTAGTGGTTAGAGTGTAGGGGGCAGGTAGCCTAGTGGTTAGAGTGTAGGGGGCAGGTAGCCTAGTTGTTAGAGTGTAGTGGGGGCAGGTAGCCTAGTTGTTAGAGTGTAGGGGGCAGGTAGCCTAGTGGTTAGAGTGTAGAGGCGGCAGGTAGCCTAGTGGTTAGAGTGTAGAGGCGGCAGGTAGCCTAGTGGTTAGAGCGCTGGGCCAGTAACTGAAAGGTTGCTGGATTGAACAAGGTAAAAATCTGTCATTCTGCCCCTGAACAAGGCAGTTAACCCACTGTTCCTAGGCTGTCATTGTAAATAAGAATTTGTTCTTAACTGACTTGTCTAGTTAAATAAAGATTAAATAAATAAATTAAATAAAAGTCAAACCTGAGCCATATATTAAATACATTTAATGAGCCCAGGCCCAAAAATCATTTTAACAAATGCATATATGATGTAGGCTACTGCACAACAGAAAAACAAAAAAGCCCATAGATGTAGTTTACCATATTCTCTCTTGGGTAAATAAATAAACCTAGCTCCAGTAGGCTAATCTTTTTTAGTGTGAACTGTATTACTGTACTGTATTATACTGTATTGTATGGACTGGAATTATGGACTGCAATTATGGACTGGAATTATGCACTGGAATTATGCACTGGAATTATGGACTGGAATTATGGATTGGAATTATGGACTGGAATTATGCACTGGAATTATGGACTGGAATTATGGACTGCAATTATGGACTAGAATTATGGACTGGAATTATGCACTGGAATTATGCACTGGAATTATGGACTGGAATTATGGACTGGAATTATGCACTGGAATTATGCACTGGAATTATGGACTGGAATTATGGACTGGAATTATGCACTGGAATTATGGACTGAAATTATGCACATAGTTAAAACCATGATAAAGCAGGGAGACACAAGATTCTGGTGCATATGTCCTACAGGTGAATATGACCTACAGGTGAATATGTCCTACAGGTGAATATGTCCTACAGGTGAATATGTCCTACAGGTGGATATGTCCTACAGGTGAATATGTCCTACAGGTGGATATGTCCTGCAGGTGCATATGTCCTACAGGTGGATATGTCCTACAGGTGCATATGTCCTACAGGTGCATATGTCCTACAGGTGAATATTTCCTACAGGTGCATATGTCCTACAGTTGCATATGTCCTACAGGTGCATATGTCCTACAGGTGAATATGTCCTACAGGTGCATATGTCCTACAGGTGAATATTTCCTACAGGTGCAAGAATAGGCTCCCAAATGTGATTTTAATTTTGAATATAATAGGGCCTATTTGTATCGTTAGTAGGATGACCTTTCCTAATATTTCCTCAGGTGTTATTAGCCTTCCTCCTCTTTCTCTCTCTGTTGTTCCTTCTTCACTTTCAACAGTTAAATGAAATATGTTTTGTTGTCCTTCTAACGACATCTTTGAATAATAATAGGGCTACAGTTAGATGCAGAAGGCCTTCGCTTCTCCTCACCAAGATTGAATGGTTATGGGTCTGAATAAATACTAACTACTGTAGCCTACCGCCATCACTCATTCTCTCTTCTTTCCAACTCTCCGTGAGTTCTATCGGCTGCTATTGGTATAAGAAAATGCAAAAAAAAAAAATACAAATAACGTCCAGCAAGCTAGTTCTAGTCTAAGCTTTTCCTGCTTGAGACTTCAAAGCTAAGGATGTTTTTTTAAAGGAGAGGACAGTGGAGCAAAAGTGTTTGTGTATTTCACAAGAGATAGAGGCTATAAGTTAGACGCTTATTATGCATAACCATCATTAATTAGCTAAATATAAGTCTAATACTGCATTGAATGTATTAACTGAAAGAGGAAGGCTAGGACATCTATATATATAGCTATATATCAAATAGAACAGGATTATTTATTTTGGATGCAATTGAAATGGAATTGATGGAGAGAGAGACTGCGAAAGAGTGCTCTGATTTAATGCAACGATATTCAAGTATGAGGCTTGTTTTAAAACTCTGCAACTGCAATTAAAAAAATATGTAATTATAAAATCTGTACAAAAAATAAGTTGACCCCCCCGTAAGTCAGATGGAGATGGGTCAATAAGACACGCATTCAATCTTTATATTATTGTAGCATAGGTTATGCTGCAGCAAATCTAGGTCCACCTTTCACCTGCAAAACTGTTATCATGAGGTGATAGATGTACATGCATTCTGAACTGCGCTTCAATCTGAGTGGGTCTGTGCCCATCCTGAGTGTTGATGATTCATCATGCAGCGGCCGTAGAGAAGACCGATTTAGACATCTCATTTAACAGTTCCATTTCACGCCATGCTGTTCATATACATAATGTATTATAATTGACTGGTTTCTCGCAGTTGTTTATCCCGGGAAAAGGAATGTTTTTGGGGCGGTAAATCCCGGTATCTCCCAGTAAATCCCAGTAAATCCTGGTA